>NW_026652279.1:116560314-116688816 GCF_009828535.3 Hylobates moloch
AGATCCCATTTGTCAATTTTGGCTTTTGTTGCCATTGCTTTTGGTGTTTTAGACATGAAGTCCTTGCCCATGCCTATGTCCTGAATGGTATTGCCTAGGTTTTCTTCTAGGGTTTTTATGGTCTTAGGTCTAACATTTAAGTCTTTAATCCATCTTGAATTAATTTTTGTATAAGGTGTAAGGAAGGGATCCAGTTTCAGCTTTCTACATATGGCTAGCCAGTTTTCCCAGCACCATTTATTAAATAAGGAATCCTTTCCCCATTTCTTGTTTTTGTCAGGTTTGTCAAAGATCAGATGGTTGCAGATGTGTGGTATTATTTCTGAGGGCTCTGTTCTGTTCCATTGGTCTATATCTCTGTTTTGGTGCCAGTACCATGCTGTATTGGTTACTGTAGCCTTGTAGTATAGTTTGAAGTCAGGTAGCGTGATGTCTCCAGCTTTGTTCTTTTGGCTTAGGATTGTCTTGGCAATGCGGGCTCTTTTGGTTCTATATGAACTTTAAAGTAGTTTTTTCCTATTCTGTGAAGAAAGTCATTGGTAGCTTGATGGGGATAGCATTGAATCTATGAATTACCTTGGGCAGTATGGCCATTTTCACCATGTTGATTTTTCCTATCCATGAGCATGGAATGTTCTTCCATTTGTTTGTGTCCTCTTATTTCATTGAGCAGTGGTTTGTAGTTCTCCTTGAAGAGGTCCTTCACATGCCTTGTAAGTTGGATTCCTAGGTATTTTATTCTGTTTGAAGCAGTTGTGAATGGGAGTTCACTCATGATTTGGCTCTCTGTTTGTCTGTTATTGGTGTATAAGATGCTTGTGATTTTTGCACATTGATTTTGTATCCTGAGACTTTGCTGAAGTTGCTTATTAGCTTAAGGAGATTTTGGACTGAGATGATGGGATTTTCTAAATATACAATCATGTCATCTGCAAACAGGAACAATTTGACTTCCTCTTTTCCTAATTGAATACCCTTTATTTCTCTCTGCTGCCTGGTTGCCCTGGCCAGAACTTCAAACACTACATTGAATAGGAGTGGTGAGAGAGGGCATCCCTGTCTTGTGCTAGTTTTCAAAGGGAATGCTTCCAGTTTTTGCCCATTCAGTATGATATTGGCTATGGGTTTGTCATAAATAGCTCTTATTATTTTGAGATACATCCCATCATTACCTAGTTTATTGAGAGTTTTAGCATGAAGTGCTATTGAATTTTGTTCAAGGCCTTTTGTGCATCTTTTGAGATAATCATGTTGTTCTTTTCTTTTGGTTCTGTTTGTATGCTGGATTACATTTATTGATTTGCATATGTTGAACCAGCCTTGCATCCCAGGGATGAAACCAACTTGATCGTGGTGGATAAGCTTTTTGAGGTGCCGCTGGATTCGGCTTGCCAGTACTTCATTGAGGATTTTTGCATCGATGTTCATCAGGGATATTGGTCTAAAATTCTCTTTTTTTGTTGTGTCTCTGCCAGGCTTTGGTATCAGGATGATGCTGGCCTCATAAAATGAGTAAGGGAGGATTCCCTCTTTTCCTATTGATTGGAAATTTTCAGAAAGAATGGTACCAGCTCCTCTTTGTACCTCTGGTAGAATTCAGCTGTGAATCCATCTGGCCCTGGAGTTTTTTTGGTTGGCAGGCTGTTAATTATTGCCTAAATTTCAAAGCCTATTATTGGTCTATTCAGGGATTCAACTTCTTCCTGGTTTAGTCTTGGGAGTGTGTATGTGTCCAGGAATTTATCCATGTCTTCTAGATTTTCTAATTTATTTGCGTAAAGGTGTTTATAGTATTCTCTGATGGTAGTTTGTATTTCTATGGGATCGGTGGTGATATCCCCTTTATCATTTTTTATTGCGTCTATTTGATTCTTCTCTCTTTTCTTCTTTATTAGTCTTGCTAGAGGTCTATCAATCTTGTTGATCTTTTCAAAAAACCAGCTCCTGGATTCATTGATTTTTTTGAATAACAATGGGAGACTTTAACACCCCATTGTCAACATTAGACAGATCAAGGAGACAGAAAGTTAACAAGGATTTCCAGGATTTGAATTCAGCTCTGCAGCAAGCGGACCTAATAGACATTTATAGAACTCTTCACCCCAAATCAACAGAATATACATTCTTCTCAGCACCACATCACACTTATTCCAAAATTGACCACATAGTTGGAAGTAAAGCACTCCTCAGCAAATGTAAAAGAACAGAAATTATAACAAACTGTCTCTCAGACCACAGTGCAATCAAACTAGAACTCAGGATTAAGAAACTCGCTCAAAACCGCTCAACTGCATGGAAACTGAACAATCTGCTCTTGAATGACTGCCAGGTACGTAACAAAATGAAGACAGAAATAAAGATGTTCTTTGAAACCAATGAGAACAAAGACACAACATACCGGAATCTCTGGGACACATTTAAAGCAGTGTGTAGACGGAATTTTATGGCATTAAATGCCCACAAGGGAAAGCAGGAAAGATCTAAAATTGACATCCTAACATCACAATTAAAAGAACTAGAAAAGCGAGTGCAAACACATTCAAAAGCTAGCAGAAGGCAAGAAGTAACTGAGATCAGAGCACAACTGAAGGAGATAGAGATTATCTTTTATTTTCTCTTTGCTAATTTAGACACCAATTTTGTCCCCTGTGTTTGACTTATGAGTAACATGCAACCTGCTATACCAGAAACAACACTGTATGAAAGTTAGGAGAACCAGCTTCTGATGTCAACTTTACCACCAGTTCAGTATCTGTCAGGAGCATAGCTTCACACCTATTATTGGTTCTAGCCTTTGTTCTCCTTTAAAATAATGTGGCTAAACTCCATGATCCCCAAGATTATGTGCAGATTCAAGATTGTACAATTTTAGGAATCTATCACTCTAATTTACTTTGGTCTTTTTATTTTACCGTATGTATATTCACTTATCTATACTCACTTTTGACAAAAAAGAAAACTTCTGAAGTCATGGCAAAATGTACATAGGAAAATCTGATTGAAAATAATAGCAAAATGGTAAAGCCAAAATTTATTTTTCATTTTAGAGGCCTAAATGTTTCTGCATTGACTGTATTTTCAAATCACAAGAAGAAAAACTCAGAAATCAGTTAATTCTAATAGTTCTTGTAGCATGTTTTTGTCTACATTTTTCACCTTGTAGTCAATTTTCGTTGTGGATTTTCTTTTTACTTATATGTTTTATATTCTTACCTTAAATACTTTATTGTTCTGGAAAAGCAACTATCTAAGTAGTTTTGTTTGAAGTATTACAGTTCTACACATTTTGATATACAGTAGAGATATTTCTTCTGACACATCTTATGTTTTCATCATTGCCAGGTGCAATGAATCAACCCATTTGAAAACCCCAGTTATTAGAATCCTTTACTAGGTGTTAACTCTTGCCCAGATATTTTTTCATTCTGGTTTTCTTTTTCTTCTCTGACATGGGAGTGGATATATGAGTAGTCATTTTCTTACTCTCTCATATTTATATTGTTGAAAGAATGATTACATCTTTGTTTTTGAAGAGACTCTATTTTGCTCTTTATCACAGTTTTTTAAAGAAATAAAATTAGCTGTAGGAAAGTTAATATATTTATGGGATTACAGATCATTATGTCATATTTAGAAACTTTAGGCCAATGCTTATTGTTCCTTTACATTTTTTAATGCAAAAATCCAAATTTTAAACTACTGAAAAAAATCTGATGGATTTAACTTTTGTATACACATAGCTTTTCTGTTCAAGGTCTACACAATTAAATAATTTGGAATCCCATAGAGAGAATTGCAGTGAATTTTTATTAATTCAACAAATATTTATTGATTATATACTATGTTCTAAGCTCTAAGTTGGATACTAAGGACACAGTCAATATACGCATAATAAATTGCCAAGAGTAAGCAGAGAACAACTAAATTATTTGAATGTCTCTGAGGGAGACACTGAGTAAGAGAGCCTTCCAGGAGACTTAAGATGTTAAAACTTGAAGAGTGATATGATTTGGATCTGTGTCTCCACCAAATCTCATGTCAAAGTGTAATCCCCAGTGTTGGAGTTGGGGCCTGGTGGGAGGAGATTGTATTATGGAGGCAGAGTTCTCATGAATGGGTTAGCACCATCTTCTCAGTGCTGGTCTCATGATAGTGAGTCAGTGAGTTACCCTGAGATCTGGTTGTTTAAAAGTGTGTAGCATCTCCCCCGGTCTCTCTTTCTCCTACTCCTGCCATGTGAAGTGGCTCACTCCCCCTTTGCCTTCCACCATGATTGCATGTTTCCTAAGGCCTCCTCAGAAGCTGAGCAGATGCTGTCATGCTTCCTGTACAGCCTGTGGAACTGTGAGCCAATTAAACCCCTTTTCTTTAGAAATTACCCAGCCTCAGATATTTCTGTATAGCAGTGCGAGAACACACTAATATAAAGAGTAAACTGGAATTATCCAGATGTGGCAAATAGGGATCAGGTGGTGAGTTTATAACTGAAACTTTCCTTTTCTATAACAATGCTCTCCTCCCCAGGATCATGGATACCAGATGTGCTAGAAGAGTTAACCTTCTGTCAGGGATATCATCAAACCACACTTCCATCACTCTTTCCTAACAACACGTCTTCCTAGAACATACTTAATACGGGGTATGTTAACCTCTCCCCATGCTCACTATCATCACCTACTAATCCTTAGGGCAATCTTTGATATGTTTTAGCATATTTAAGTACTTTACATCTGGCAATTATTTTCTCTGCCCTTGATCCTATCATAATTCTCAGGAATTTAATGCTTAGTAAGTATTCTTGAACTGGCCTTACAAATCTTGATTCTCAAAATTAATACCTTTCTATTATATTTAATTTTAGTCCCATCTTTCCTCTCTACAGTGCATAAGTATGGATTTTTAAAAAACCAATGATTTCATTATCACATGACTTTAACGACACTTGAGATTATATAACCTCTTCATATTTCCTATGATCTCTTCTTTTCTCTTTTCTTGCCTCCATTCCCAGGATGCCCACAATCAGAGATGTTATTTATCATAGACAGAGAATATTTCCTGTTGTACAGCTGAGATAGGCCAGTTCCAGGGATTGCCATCTCAGGAGCTGAAGATAATCTCTATCAAGGATATCAAAGAGAATTTGGGGATAAACACAAAATGAGTCCTTGGAAAGTGCTGTACGTCTACACTGAAGAAATAAAATATGTACATCATATCTAAAGGACAGTTACTAGGTATATACAAGTGTTACAGCAAGGTATTAATATATAAATATATAATAAACAAAATGAAAGCTATTATCCTCAGAAAAGCAAGAAAAAATTGAAATATTAACATGAAACAAATCTGAAGTCTCTTTAATTAACATTTATTTCAATTTAGCTGCATGTTATATGGGAGTGAAAGGAGGCCTGAAGTTTAAGTTTGGGTCAAACCCTAGATTTTCTAAATGTTTGATTTTCTGATCTACTTGTTATATTAGTCTCATGGGTAAATAACCTATGGAATTATTGTTACTCATTTTTCCCACTAGTGCTCATTTTACTCTAAGTAAAAGTAAAAAGTAAAAGAATTACTTTTCTTTTCATATACCTAAAAATGTGTTTTATTTTTTACTCAGAATTTATTCATCTCTTCTAATCTTTTTTTGGTTCTTGTTCTTTTACATTCAGGGAATACCTTTGCAGATTTGATACATGGGTATATTATGTAATGGTGGAGTTTGGGCTTCTAGTGTACCCATCACCCAAATAGTGAATATTTTATCTAAATGGTAATTTTTCAACTCTCACCCTCTGTTACACTTTTTTCTTTTGGACTCCTCTGTGTCTATTATTTCCAACTTTATGTCTATGTGTACCCATTTTTTTTAGCTCTCACATATAACTGAGAACATGAGATATTTGATTTTCTGTTTCTGAGTTGTTTCATCTATGATAACATCCTCCAGCTCCACCCATGTTCCTACAAAGGACATGATTTTATTTTTTTTTGTGACTGCATAGTATTCTATGGCATATATGTGTGTGTGTATATATATATATTATAATATATATATTATGTGTGTATATAATATATAATGTGTGTATATATAATATAATATATATAATTACATTTTCTTTATCCAATCAACCATTGATGAACATGTAGCTTGATTTCATGACTTTGCTATTGTGAATAGCTCTATGATAAACGTTCAGCTGCAGGTGTCTTTCTAATAAAATGATTTCCTTTGCATAGATACTCAGTAGTGAGGTTGTGGCGTGCTTGTACATTTCAACCAAGTAGTGAGCTTTGTTGAATAGTAGTTCTATTTCTAGTTCTTTGAGAAATCTCCATACTGTTTTCCATAGAGGCTGAAATAATTTACATTCTCACCCAAAGTACATGTGCTCCCTTTTCTCCATGCTTATGGCAACATCTGTTCTCTTTTGACTTTTTAATAATAGTCATTCTGTCTGTGTAAGTTGATATTGTAGTTTTAATTTGCATTTCTCTAATAATTAGTTATATTGAGCATTTTTTCCTTGTATGTCTTCTTTTCAGAAATGTCTGTTCATGTCCTTTGCCATCTTTTTAAAGGGGTCATCTGATTTTTTTCTTTTTGAGTTGTTAGAGTTTCTTGTGGATTCTGGATATTAGTCCTTTGTCAGAGGCATTTGCACATATTTTCTCCTATTCTTGGTTATTTGTTTTCTCCTATTTCTCAGTTATTTGTTTGCTCTGTTTATTACTTTAGTTCTGCAGAAGATTTTTAGCTTAATTAAGTCTTATTTGTGTATATTTGTTTTTGTTTCATTTGCTTTTGGGGTCTTTGTAATAAATCAGTTGCCTAAGCCAGTGTCCAGAAGAGTTTTTCCTAGGTTTTCTTCTAGAATTTTTATAGTTTCAGGTCTTATGTTTAGGTATTTAATTTATCTTAAGTTGATTTTGGTATATAATGAGAAATCAGGATCCAGTTTTATTCTTCTGCGAATGACTATTAAATTTTCCCATTTATTGAATAGGGTGTCCTTTCCTCATTTTCTATTTTTGTCAACTTTGTTGAAGATCAATTGATTGAACATGGTGAAGCTCCATCTCTACTAAAAATACAAAAGTTAGGTGGGATTGGTGGCATGGGTGTCGTGGCTGTACCTGTAATCCCTGCTACTGGGGAGGCTGAGACATGAGAATCGCTTGAACCTGGGAGGTGAAGGTTTCAGTGAGCCAAGATCGTGCCACTGCACTCTAGCCTGGGAGACAGAGTGAGAAAGGGTCTCAAAAAAAAAATCACTTAGTTGTAGGTATGTGGCTTTATATCTGGATTTTCTATTCTGTTCCATTGAACTATTATTGTACCAGTAACATGCTGTTTCTGTCATGGTAGGCTTGTAGTATAATTTGAAGCCAGGTAATGTGATGCCTCTGGCTTTGTTCTTTTTGTGTAGGATTACTTTAGTAACTTGGGCTCTTTTTGGTTTCATATGAACTTTATAATTGTTTTTCTAATTCTGTAAAAACTACATTTGTGATTTGATGAGAATTGCATTGAATCTGTAGATTGATTTGGGCAGTATGGTCATTTTATCAATATTAATTATTCCAATTCGTGAGCCTGAGATGTATTTGCATTTCTTTATATCATCTATAATTTTTTTTTCTTTTTGAGATGGAGTCTCGCTCTGTCGCCCAGGCTGGAGTGCAGTGGCATGGTCTGGGCTCACTGCAAGCTCTGTCTCCCGGGTTCATGTCATTCTCCTGCCTCAGCCTCCTGAGTAGCTGGACTACAGGTGCCCACCACCACGCCAGGCTAATATTTTTTTGTATTTTTAGTAGAAACGGGGTTTCACTGTGTTACCCAGGATGGTCTCGATCTCTTTTTAAAACAGTGTTTTGTTATTCTCTTTGTTAAGATCTTTCATCTCCTTTGTTAAATGTATTCCAAGGTGTTAATTTTTTTGTGGCTATTGCAAATGAGATTGCATTCTTCATTTGGCTCTCAGCTTGAATGTTAATATAAAAATGTTACTGATCTTTGTACATTGGCCTTGTATTCTGAAACTTTATTGAAGTAACATTTATCAAGTCTGGAGGTCCATTGGAGGAGACTTTATGATTTTCTAGATGTACAATTATGTCATTAGTGAACAGAGATGATTGGACTTCTTGTTTTCCAATTTGGATGACTTTTTTTTTTTTTTTGCCTGAATGCCCTGAGTAGGACTTCCAGCACTATGTTGAATAGGAGTGGTAAGCCTAAACATCCTTGTCTTGTTCCAGTTCTTAGAGGGAATACTTTAAACATTTTCCCATTCAGTATGATGTTGGCTGTGGGTTTGTGATAGACGGCTCTTATTATTTTGAGTTATGTTCCTTTGATTCTTAGTGTGTTGAGGGTTTTTACAATGAAGCATTGATGGATACTATTGAATGCTTTTTCTTCATCTATTGAGATGATCATATGGTTTTTGTTTTTAATTCTGTTTACATGGTGAATCACATTTATTGATTTGTGAATGTGGAACTTTTCTTGCATCACTGGAATATAATCCAACTGATTGTGATACATTATGTTTTTGATGTGCTATTTTGATTCAGTCTGCTAGTGTTTTGTTGGAGATTTTTGCATCTATGTTCAACAGGGATAATGGTCTGTAGTTTCCTTTTTTTTTTTTTTATTGTCTTTGCCTGATTTTGGCATCAGGTTGACACTGGTTTCATAGAATGAGTTAGGAAGGAATCTCTTTTTTTCAATTTTTTTTTGGAATAGTTTTAGTAAGATTGGTACTAGCTCCGCTTTGTGGGTCTGGTGGAATTTGTGGTGATGTCCCAGTATAAACATTTCTGAAAAATTCCTAGGTGAGACTGATGCTGCTTGTTCATGAAGCATACATTGAGAACCATTGCTTTAATCTCTTCAAATAAATCGTTATCTTGAAGTTTTTAATTCTGCTAATGACATTTTTTGTAATTAATCATTGCCTACAAATTAAAGTTGAAGTTACATGGTGTGATGGTTAATATTAGGTCTCAACTTGATTGAAGGATGCCTAGATGGCTGTTAACATGTTGTTTCTGAGTGTGTTTGTGAAGTTGTTGCCAGAGGGGACTGACATTTGAGTTGGTGGACTGGGAGAAGAAGACCCACCCCCAGTGGGAGTGGGCCCCATCCAATCAGCTGCCAGTGTGGCTAGGTCAAAACAGGTGGAAGAAGGCAGTATGCGTTTATTTGCTGGGTCTTCTGACTCACTTTCTTCTTTCTGTGCTAGACACTTACTTCCAGTCCTCCTGTCTTTGGACTTCAAACTCTAGGTTCTTCGGCTTTTGAACTCTAGGACTTGCACCAGCAACTTCCCAAGGGCTCTCTGGCCTTCAGCCACAGACTGACGGCCTCACTGTCAATTTCCCTGGTTTTGAGGCCTTCAGATTTGGACTGAGCGACTATCAGTTTTTCTCTTTCCCCAGCTTGCAGATGGCTTATTGTGGGACTTCACCTTTTAATCATGTGAGCCAACTCTTTCTAATAAACTCCCTCTTATATATACATATATCCTATTGGTTCTGTCCCTCTGGAGAACTCTGACTCATACAAATGGTAAAGATTTCAAAACCTTTGTTGATCAGGTTCTGATTCCTCAGAAATACCATATGAAGTTACCACTCTCAAAACATATTTGATCCTCTAAGAGTGACTAATCCTTTAAAAAATTTGTTCTTTCTGTGATATATTACTTCTTCTAAGAGAAACTCTCCAAATATAATCAAAGTAGAGAAGAAAAAAACTAAAAACAAAAAAATACATAAATCCTTTAAATACCCTGAATTTCAGCCTTCCATTTCTATTTATATTTTTGGACATTTCTACCTGGATATCCTGCTAGCTAACAACTCAGATTTAACAAAACAATAAATGTCAAGACATCAGTCACAATGTACTCATCTTTTTTTCTCATAGCACTTAACCCGCTCTTTTAATTAATACGTATTAATAAATTTTGGACAATAATAAATGTCTCAAATTAAATATAAATAGATACTATTTGTATATCATAGGCCTATAGACATTGTGCCAAAATTTAAATCTAGGTCAGGTATGTGGAAAACGAATGTCAGCTTCAATCTTAAGTATTGTATATTATGGGGTGTATTCTAGATGAATAAAATTACTATGTCCCACATTTGGCTAGATACTTCTATGTGTATGGCCATGAATTATTATTTAAAATCTCTAACAGAAGAGAAGTGAGTGACTCTTTTTATTATTATTATTGTTTTTTAATTTGAGATAGAGTCTTACTCTGTCACCCAGGCTGGAGTGCAGAGGTGCAGTCTTGGCCCACTGCAACCTCCGTCCCCTGGGTTCAAGTGATTCTTCTGCCTCAGCCTCCCAAGTAGCTGGGACTACAGGGATGCGCCACCATGCCCTGTTAATTTTGCATTTTTAGTAGAGACAGGTTTTCACCATATTGGCCAGGCTGGTCTTGAACTCCTGACCTTGCGATCCACCCGCCTCGGCCTCCCAAAGTGATGGGATTACAGGCGTGAGCCACCGCGCCCGGCCTGGTGACTCTTTTTTTTTTTTTTTTTCTGTGTGTGTGTGGTGTGTGTGTCTGTATGTGTGTGTCACAGGGTCTTGCTCTATGACCCAGGCTGGAATGCAGTGGTGCAATCTCTGCCCACTGGAGCACTGACCTCCTGGGCTCAAGTGATTCTCTTGCCTCAGCCTTCCAAGTAACTGGGACTACAGACACGCACCACCACACCTGGCCAATTTGTTCATTTTTTGTAGAGATGCTGTCTCACTATGTTACCCGGCTGATCTCAAACTCCTGGAGTCAAGCCATCCTCCTGCCTCAGCCCCCACAAAGTGCTGGGATTATAGGAATGAGCCACTACAGCTGGCCTGAATGACTCTTACTGAAAAAAAAAAAAAAAATATATATATATATATTTATGATACTTATTAAGATAGTAAGGCAAATTTTACTCAGGACTATTTCAATAGTTATGGGGACAATGTCAATGAGGTTTTGCAGTACAAGGCACAAACTGGGCTCAATTTAATACAGACAAATGCAGGTTGATAGTCCAGAAGCAGGGTGTGGAACAGTGAAGGAAACATTACCGTGATAAAACATCAAGGGTAGGGAGATTCTTGCTGGACTCACTCACAGGATTTTTGCTGAATATAGTCTAGTGTGATAAGATATAGAGGGTGAGGGATGAGAAACTTGATCTGATATCAAGGGTGGAGGATTTTCACTAGACCGCCCCAGAAGAATTCTTGTGAAAGTGCACTAAATAGGCCAAGGACAGAGCCTAAGGCAGGGGCCTTGAGGGCTTAGAGGAGCATGACTTTAGTTAGATCAAGGAGAGAGTCTTTGTCATTCTCAGCCTTAAACATGATCTCTTTTATAATAAACAACATTTAAGTAGGAGGGTGTATTCCTATACAAATGGGGGCAAAATGAACTGGTATAACAGTACCTTGTGCTCTTCTCCTAAGCACAATTCCTCTAAAGCATGGGAATTTAGAGTTGCTGAGGGAGAATTAGGAGACGTTCTGTCTACCGTCAAAGAACATGTTTACACACCAAGAAAGCTGAACCATGAATACGCATTGCTCTGAACAAGGAAATTACTGATCTTACACTAATTAGTAATACCTTCTCTAGGAAGAAAATCACTCTGGAGGTTTAGCAAATGGTAAATGCCAGTGAGCTACTCACAGGCTTGTCTCAAAGAATAGCCCACTTCCAGATACAAACATACTTGCTTTCTTTTTTTTCTTTTTCTTTTCTTCACCAGTCTCTGAACAAGTTACTCGATACTGAAAATGGTTTCATGTCCAGTTCTATTCTCCAGAATGGAAATGATCTTGCTTTTATGTTTTCTATCTCTCAGTTGTCTTTTATTACACAAGAAAAGAGGGGACATTTTGCATGCTCTTCTACAGAAATCATTCTTTTGAGAGCTTTCTTTATTCTGATTTCTGTTTTTCTGTATCATCCTGTTGGATCTTATAAATGTCAAGAGTGTCAACTACCTGAATGCCTTTGAACTCCCTCAGAACTTCCTTCCTTGTAGTTATTCTCTGATTGTTAAGCTAGGTTTCCATTGATCTGTTTTCCTTCCTCCCTCTTTTAAGCTTCCTCCTATGTTAGTCACTACTTCTGTTTACCCACTCAGATACTAACTCCCATTCACTTTAAACCACTTTTTATTAGAAGTCATGCTGACTCTGCCATGCTCTCATGCTGTCTCTTGGCAGCTGTCCTCTCAAAGCTTTAGATTATTGATCATCCTGCAGATGATAAATTAAGCCGAAATTCCTCTCCTTCACTTCCGATGTTATCCATTTTTAAGTTTGAAATCAGCATTTCCAATATGCTTTACTTTATAGAAAGTATTATATGCATTAGTTGATGGATTGTTTATTAGTAACTAATATATTCAAAAATAACCTATAGAAAGTGAGAGCTCCAATGACCTTTAATTTATTTTGTGTATAACTTAAATATGAGGAAGATGAGACTTAGAAACATTGTGATATGAAATAGGCTTAAGTTGTAAGTTAGTAAATAAACTAGAAAAATAGATTCCACTTTATTAGTATGAATAGCTTATTAATATATGTA
This sequence comes from Hylobates moloch, assembly GCF_009828535.3. Lineage (NCBI taxonomy): Eukaryota > Metazoa > Chordata > Mammalia > Primates > Hylobatidae > Hylobates > Hylobates moloch. The sequence goes on from NW_026652279.1 coordinate 116,572,938, forward strand.
AATATTAACGGCATTACCTCATAATACAGATCATTAAAACCTTTATATATATATTATATATTGTTTGCTTAAATATATAAATAGAAAGCTACTCCATTTCTTGTATTTTGTTATTCTCCATTAGTCCTGTGAGAAAATGGGAACCCGATTTTTACTCTCAAGTGACATCTCAAAGCCAAATATATTAGTAGATTACCAATTAATTAGATATTGACAAGTTACCAATATTTAAACATGGTCATCTACTCTTATAATTTTACAATTTTTCTTTTCCTTTCTTCTTCAACCAGAAAAGTCACCAATAACTTCTTTGAAATAGTACAAATATTTTGTTTCATATTTTTTTAGGTTTTCCTTCATTGCTTGTGTAGAGGAAAAAGGTTTTCCTCAACCCTATTAGAGTCACTAGCTAGTTCTGCAAATAAAATTGGCAAAGATAGATTGATTAATAGGAGAAAAGTGTATGAATTTATTTAATAGATTTCACATGATACAGGAACTTTCATAAGGAAATGAATATCCCAAGGAACAGGAGATATCTGAGTGTTTTTAGCTAGGTTTAATAAATAAATTAATGGTTGTGAAGTATGATTGGCCAAAGGGGATATAATCTAATGATATCAAGCTGAGAGGAATTTAGGCCTATTTGTTCAAGTTCTTCTCTGTGTCTCTGTGTCTTCAGAGATAAGGACATTCCTTCTTTTTGGGTATAGGGTAGGCACCTTTCACACAGCCCTTATGACCTGCTTTAAAGGGAAACTGGAGCTTTTTTTTCTTTATGGCTTGCTTTATAGAAGGCCAGATTGTCCTTTCTAGGTTTTAAATCCTGCTTCAGGGAAGAAGGCTGGGAGAAGGTCAGAGAAATTTTTTTTGCTTCTGTTATGTTCTCAATTTATTTCAACCTAAAATACTCAGTATTAGAAGGTGCCATATTTTGGGGTAGCATGTCCTGAGCCCCCCTCACTTGAAAAAAAACTTGATATGAAGCTTCTTGGTTTGAAAAGTTAGTTATAGGAATTGACCAGTAGTGAAAGAGTAAATAACCTGAAACACTAAAATGCTGCTCCAGACGTTCCAGTTGATTTCCAGACCCCAAAATCCTCATGTTGTAACAATTGGATTCATTTGTCTTTCACCTGAAGATCTAATCCACTTTCAAAGACCAATACTGATTTTAGAGGAAGAAAATTACACTTACCAATGGTTATATATTTTTTATAATTATATAACTTCGAATTCAGGATTATATTTACTAGAGAAATTTTTATTCGATTCTAAAACAAACTCACTATTGGTTCCCCAGGAGTGAAAAATGCCTCCCTGTGATTATGTTATTTTATTATTTGTCTTTCCATATTTCTAGGCCTGACTTGCTGAATCGTTCTAGACCAATTGTTAGGTGCTCAAATCATATCATCTTCCTTCAGCTACCTCTCAGTTTACAGCTCTCTAGATTGTAGTTAAAATATTCCTGTATGAGAAATTCCATACTCTTGCCATAGAGTTCCATAGAGAAGGAACTCTATGATAGCAGGAGTATGGCTGCTGTCATTGGCCCTGCTTTAAAATAGTGCACAATTCAGGAGTGGACTCTCTACTACACGTTTTTTAGCTAGAAGAACATTATCCAAGTTCCAGATCGTAGCATTTTAAATGTTCTCCATCTCTTAGATCTCAAATGAAATTGAACAATAACAGATGCTATTAAATGTTCCATGAAATTTTGAATTTTATTTAAAATGTTTATTTTTTTTTACTTAATAGATATAATGTACATTATTCAAGTGATGGATATTCAAAAACCCCGACTTTACCATTCACAATCTATGCATGTAATTGGTTAATTGAACAGACCCTTCTTGGCCAAGGTGATCCCTGAGAAACCTGAATTCCCAGCCATGATTGGAAGGGAGATCTAATACACTTCATTGCACCCTCTCCCTTTTGGAATTTAGGCACAATAGCATTAAGGTTAAAATACACATCATAAGACTGACAAAATACTCTTTGTGGCGATAAGATATCAGATTATAAACAAGACAACGCTATGCAAGGCAAGAGTTAAGATACACCCTATTCACCATAAAATCTTCTTAAATTTTTAAAAATTAACCTGGTGTAATGTGGCTTGCTTTTTAACCCGATTCTGGTATAGCAATCACTTGACAGACAGCATATGCTGAAGGAAATAAAAATGTTTTACCCTAAAATCTATTTCTTTGACATATTTTGAAATGGCCCTTCAAAGCTGTGTTTTGTGGGGGAAATTTGCATCTGCAGAAAATTTTCATTAATGCAGCCAGACCCTCCTTTTCTAGGCCTTTCCTAGATCTAGGAGAAATAAACTGAGTCTGACACCTTTAAAGTTCTGAAAAGAGACATTTACTATTTTCTCTGAAGACTACCTATGAGGCTTCATCTACATAGCAAAGGCCTTGGCTGTCTCTCTCCCCATCCTAATTCAAGCATTCCGGTCTACTAACTTGAAGTCTTTAGGCAATAGCTTAACTTTCTAATCCCATTGTTAACTAGAGAATCCCTAAAACCCACCTATGACTTGTAAACCCCCACTTCAAGATAGCTCACCTTTTTGGGACAAACCAATGTACATCTTTCTCATATTGATTTATGTCTTTGCTTATAATTGCTGTCTCCCTAAAATGTATAAAACGAAACTGACCCCACCAACTTGGGGCCACTTATTCAAGGCTTCTTGTGTTTGTGTTTTCTCTGGACCATGATCACCCATATTGACTCAAGATAAACCTCTTTAAAATACTTTAGAGTTTGGGTTTTCCATTAACAAATGGGTTTACATATACAAGTAGAAAAGGTAAAAAGAGGGAGGTCAATGCAGGAGATTCACTTGAGGTCAGGAGTTTGAGACCAGCCTGGCCAACATGGTGAAAACCCATCTCTACTAAAAATACAAAAATTAGCTGAGCATGGTGGCACACACTTGTAATCCCAGCTATTTAGGAGACTGAGGCAGGAGAATGGCTTGAACCTGGGAGGCAGAGGTTGCAGTGAGCCGAGATCTCACCATTGCACTCCAGGCTGAGTGACAAAGAGAGACTCTGTCACAAAAAAAAAAGAAAAAAAAAAGGAAAAAAGGAAAAAAATGAAACACTTATAGGACAATTGGAAAATGTAAACACTGACTAGGTATTTGTTAAGGTTAAAGGATGATAGTATTGTTATTATCTTTAAGACGAGTTCTTGTTTTTTAGAGATACTTATTGAGATATTTATACATAAAATAACATGCCTGGGATCTGCTTCAAAATAATCAGTGCAGAATATAGAAGTACAAGTAGCCACAAATTGATATTTGTTGAGGAAGGATAATGAATGCTTGGGAATTCACTGTACTCATTTCTCTACTTTGGTATGTTGAAAACATCAATTTTCCCAGTCTTTTAAATTCCTGGGAAAAATTATAAATAAATAAATAAAAGCAAAATAAACATTGAGAAAGAAAAGTGTTTATTTTTTAAATGTATTTTTTTAAATAACCAACCATGCTTTGAATAGAATAAACACACACACACACACGCAAACCACACATACACATACTAAATTTTTAATCTGATATTTAAGTGTAGAGGGATCAACTGTGTCAAATCTTCTAAAAGTAAACTGTGTTTAGGTAACCACATTTGCAGTTATTGTATTATTAGAACATAATATTACAATTGTAAATGTAAAGTTTCCACTTTGGGAAACTTGTAGCTAAACAACTACGGAATCATGCGTAATAAACTTGAAACTTGCAAATTATAATTTGATTACAAAATTATATTTGGCATTATTATGAACTTTAAAAAAATGGAAAAGAAACAAGCTATATTTTATTTTCTGTTTTGTTATTTCTTATATATGAATTAATTTGTTCAAAGATGAGAAATAAGAACTAAAGTACCATTATTTATATTTAAATCAGTAAATATTCCTCAAAGTATAGTCCCTGGACCAGCATCATCAGTGCCATAGAGGAATCATGCAAATTATCTGGTCCTAACCCAAGACCTATTGGATTAAAAACTGGTGCTAGGAGCCAACACTGTTTTACCAAGCCCAACAGGTGATTCTGATGCAGCACAATTTGAGAGCCACTGGCTTAAATTGAAAGAAAAAAACAAAAACAAAAACAACAAAAAAACACCTCTTAAGTAGAAAGTAAGCTATTCTTAAATAGTAAAAACTAATGAAAACTTTTTTAAAAATGCAAACTGAGGTTTACAGAATAAAATTAAAATAAAAACAAACATTAAATAAGAGATGAGTAGGTCTTTATTGTTCATAAATTTTTTTTAGAAATTCTAAAACATGTTTGCTTTTCATAATCTTAGAATGAATTAAAAATTTTAATGAAATTTATTATATGAGTTTGAATATTGCATATGATACTCTATGCTTGTTGAATATGATGATTTCATTCATAGGGTCAGGTTATACGTAATTATCAATGGCCAGTTTGCTACTCACATGTAAAACGATATAATTTTAAAACCATAGAAGTGAATGTTTAGTAATTAGCTTCTTAATGAAGAATTTGGAAGTGAGACTATTTTTTTGGCTTTGTTAGCAATGAGTTTATTAGCCCTGCTCTAATGAAACTCACATTTTTCTCTCTCTGCTTACCGAATGAGCTGTTTAAAGGCAAAGATCAAGAGCTTTGCTTAGTAAACAAAAATTAACAAACTCACAGCAGGTGTTGTCAGCCTGATATTCGAGTTTCATAGGGAAGCAATTTAAACACATAAATGAAAGCAAGACTGTAGAAACTATTAGTTTAAATTTATTATGTTTTATGGCTATTTCTTAAGAAATTCATAGTCTTTTGAGGGTAATTTTAATAATTTGCCATCAATTTTGCCCATAAATCTATTTTTTCTAATTTAAGGCTAATATTGTTTTACTGGGTGCTGAGGAGCCCATATAAAGGATAGATGTATTTAATTCAATGCTTTCTTGTAATAAATTGTTAAGAGCAGTTATTAGAGTTGACCATCAAACTGATAAAAACCTCTATGAGCAGTGAAGAAAATTGCAATGTGGGGTACACTAGTATAGGAGTTTAAGTTTTTATTTAGCAAACATTTGTTGACCACTTTTTATATGCTAGAGCAGTGGTTCTCAAAGTGTACTTCCAATACAGGCAGCATTACCATTATCTGGAAACTTACTAGACATGATAATCCAAAGGTATGCAACCCTAGATCTATTGAGTTGTAAAGTCCAAGTCTGGGAGCAACGATCTGCATTTGTTAAAATTATGTCCACATGTTTCTAAAACCCATTAACATTATGAAACCACTATCCCAGTGAAGCAGTATAGTATTTACTGACTATATATATATAGAAAGATACAAAAGAAGGAAGGGAATGAGAGAAAAAAGAAAGGGAGAATAAAAGATGTACGGATGGATAAAGCACAATTTCTACTTTCAATTTGTTCACAGTCTAGGAGAGGAGAGAGCTATATCAGTAATAAATGTAAGTGAATAGGCTTCAAGAAAGATATGTGCTGGGTTTTTTGACAACATTATAGGACTGGTTAATACCTAAGAGTTAGTGGAGAAAGCTATACCTGAGAAGTTATGAAGGGGATTGGTAGATAAGTTTCAGATGAGTCTGTCTGTATTATACTTCACCTCTTTCCTTCTCTGCCTCATGTTTAGATTATGTTTCCATGTTTGGTTTAGTAAATCAATTATTATTACTGATTATTTATACTGAAAACAGTGTTTGTCATAATTAGATTAGTAATAAATATAATTAAAGGCAATTGGGTGGCTATTTTACATTGCTAAGCATTTATTTATTCATCACTTCAATTTAGTTTTAAAAGATAGTTCTATGCATTAAAGAGATTAGTTATAATTTTGCTTTGTCAAATAAGGAACTGAAGCATGGAACAATTGACTTGTTACCTCTGGGTGTTGGAGCTACTTAAGGGGAGAGATAAGACTTAATACATTGTCTCACCATGATCCTTAGGGTCTTCCCTTCATCCACATTGTTTTTCTCTGCACAACTTAAAATAAACACAAATTAACTCAAGTTTTGGCCACCTTGCCAAGCACCATGGATCACGCCTGTAATCCTAGCACTTTGGAAAGCCAGTGTGGGTGGATCTCTTGAGACCAGGAGTTTGAGACCAGCCTGGGCAACGAGGTGAAACCCCATCTCTACAAAAAATACAAAAATTAGCTGGGCATGGTTCTGTGCACCTACAGTCCCAGCCACTCTGGAGGCTGAGGTGGGAGAAGTGCTTGAGCCCAGGAGGTCAAAGCTGTAGTGAGCTGTGATGGCACCACTGCACTCCAAACTCAGCAACAGAGTGAGACCCTGTCTCAAAAAAAAAAAAAAAAAAAAAAAAAAAAAAAAAAAAAAAAAAAAAAACCGAAAAACAACAATAACAACAAAAACTGGCCATCAGTGAGGAGTTTACATTCTATTTGTTTCATAAAATGGCATGTATAGTAAAATATGTCATGTAAAAACATTTTCAAGTACATATGAAACAAAAATAAAATAATTTCTAATTAAACAGTTATGAAGGTACAGAACAACTAACTCATAAAGGCCAATATTTCTCTGTATGAAGCAGTCCACAAAAACATATATGGGCTCTGTAGCCTGATGGTTAAATAGTTAAATCTTAGGTTGACTACGTCTTTCATGGTGCTTAACCATGCAGACTGCTAGTTAAATCCTGAATTTTGTTATTATTAAGATTTTAATGTTATATCTTTAAAATGAAACTCAGTCAAGTTAAAGAAAAAGAAGTGAACAATATCTACAAAAGCCTAACAAATATATTTCCTAAATGATGCAACATCAGAAAGCTATCGTTTTTTACTTAAAGTAGATAGAAAGTTTATTGTTTACCTTCTTAGTATACTCTGAATAGTTACTAAATTAATTATGTGTTATAGATATTTCTATACATTCTAATATAATTTGCAATAATATTGATGAATAAATTGTCTTCCTCTATTTCCGGTATATAACATTAACTTTATTATTTTAGATTTTTGAAATTAAATGGACAGAATTTTCATTTGTAAATGAACATTTTGTCAAAATTAAAGTTTGTTTCAACACAAATTACGTATAGAAAATTGAAATAAATTTTGAAAATTGAATGATTTTCTCTAATTTTATAAACGTTAAGATGATGTTTATTCAGCATTAACTTGTTTCACTAAATCCCATGTAGGTTTTATACATATTGAATAATTATACAGGTTCTATTTAAATAATCAGTATAGGACTATACATTATTTGATGAACTACGTGCTCAAAGAAGATGTTAAAACAATTATTTGCAAGTGTATGAATCAAAAATGCATTTATTTTGCATTATCAAAATATCTGTTGATTGCTGTAGTTTTAAGTAATTGTTTTCCAGAATTTAAGATAATTTTAATAATGAAATTTTCACATTTAGAATAAAGTTAGAAGTTAACTATCAGTAAGAATTTTTAAATCATAACAGTGTCCTGCAATCAGTGGAAGCATGTTACAGATAAGTTCATGTGTATGTGTACAGGAATGGTTATCCCCTCTATTTCTAGTTCAAAATTGATAAAATCTTGAGAATTTTCTATAAGTTACTGAACCCTAGCAAATTAACTTTAGCCATTACTTTTGTAATAGTGACATCTGAAATAGGCAACGAAAAGTTTTCTAGTTTTCCACCAGGAACTTGAAAACGTTGATAATCTTGCAATTAAAAAACATTTAAATACATATTGTATTGTTTTTTACTTGAAGAATCCATCTGGATTCTCTCTTTTCTAAGTCCATTTGTTTAAGTCTTCTTTTCAAAAGGTCAGTTTCCATGTTTTAATTTTATATTATTCTCTATTACAAGTAAACAGAAAAACAAAACAAAAAATAGAAAATATTTTAGTTTCCTTAGTAAGCTTAATATTATTATTTCCTTAGTTTAGGAAGTTGAATGGTATCCCCCCAACATACATCAACCAGTAATCTTCCAATGTAGACTTATTTGCAATAAGTTTATTTGCAGGTATAATTAGGGTTAGGATCTTTCAAAGAGATCATCTTAAAATAGGGTGTGCCCTAAATACAATGACAAGTGTTTAAGAGACAGAAAAGAAGACACATACACACAAGATAGAAGACCACATGAAGATGGGGGAAGAGATTAGAGGGATATATTTACAAGCTAAGGAGTGCCAAGGATTGCCAGAAGGTACCAAACTCTTAAAAATAAGAAGAAGCAGATTCTCCCCCTGAGCCTCTAGAAGGATTCAGCCCTGCCACCTTGATTTCAAATTTCTGCTTTCTGGAACTGTGAGAGAATACATTTCTGTTTTTTTTTCGTTTTTGTTTTTTGAGACAGAGTCTTGCTCTGTCGCCCAGGCTGGAGTGCAGTGGTGCAATCTCGGCTCACTGCAAGCTCCGCCTCCTGGGTTCACGCCATTCTCCTGCCTCAGTCTCTCTGAGTAGCTGGGACTACAGTTGCCCGCCACCACACCCGGCTAATTTTTTTGTATTTTTTAGTAGAGACGGGGTTTCACCGTGGTCTCGATCTCCTGACCCCGTGATCTGCCCGCCTCGGTCTCCCAAAGTGCTGGGATTACAAGCGTGAGCCACCGCACCTGGCCACAGTTCTGTTTTTTAAAGCCACCAAGTTTGTGGTGATTTGTTACAGCAGCCCTAGGAAATAAATACATTGATTATAGATGCTAAGTCAATACTTAAAAAATTATCTGTCCATCATTCATTGCCCACCAAGTACATTTCTATAGATGTAAATTGAAGTTACATCACTTGTACATTAGAAAAGTTTATTATAATTTCTGTTACAAAATTTTGCTGGGGATTCTTAATGTCTCCACCTGTAGAATCAACTCAATTTTATTGAATCAGACAGAATTCAATTATAAACAAGACAAAGAAACAAACACAAACCAATTTTGGTATTTTAAGAAAGATATCTCTAAGAGAAGTAGATGTTCACAAAATTGTTGGGAGGGTAGAGGCAGCGTTTTCTTGTCTGAATCCCCTTGAATAATTTTTCCATGTAATTAAACAATGATTTGCTGTAGATACTTATGTCCTAAGGCAACCTTTTGAATTCTGGTTACAGTAGAAACTTCGCCACTATAACACCTGTCTCTCAATATTCAGAAAGCTGTAGAATGAAGAACCACAGCTTTGGTTTAAGTAACACAAGTCAAATTGCTTACTAGCAGCTGTAGCCAAAAACTTTACTTCTGCTTTTTTAATCAGTTGTGACTGCATCTAATTGGTAAAACCAAAGTCAAGTCCAGAATTCTAGCTACAAAGAATTTTGTGAAATGTATATTTTAGCTTCTCAACTCCCTACATGTACAAATGCCTTACATTTGGTTTCATGCTTTGCTGTTGACGTGTTGGAATTCTTAAGAATTGAGTGAAAAGCCCAATATTCTTATTTTGCATTGAGTCCCCCAAATTATGGAGCTGGTACTATTAATAATCTTTGCAGTTTGACATGTTACCAAGTTCTAATATTGCAAAGATATCTGTTAGGGTATTTCTTTTATTACTTGTCCATCTAAATCTCAATTTCCTGAATTCTATTGTTATATTGTTTCTTGATGCTGACTCTTGGTGGAATCACAGTTTTCTGCATCTTCTCAAATTCCTGGACTTGGAGGTCTGCCAGTATCCACTTATTATCTTTGTCTGGAGTTCCATAATACTCCTACTATCTGAATACTTCTATCCTTCACTCACAGTTATACTATCCTAATGCTGAAATGTTCTGCCTCTTCAGATTTTGTTTGCTCTCTCATACCCAATTCTACTTGAAACTAATATCCTGTTGATATGGTTTGGATCTGTGTCCCCAACCAAGTATCATGTTCAATTGTAATCCCCATGTTGGATATGGAGCTGGTGGGAGGTGATTGAATCAAGAAGGTGCATCCTTCATGAATGGTTTAGAACCATCCCTTTGGTGCTGTTTTTGTGATAGAATTCTCAAAATATCTTGTTAAAAGTATATGGAACTTCCCCACCTTTCTCCTTCTCCCACCATGTAAGACGCTTCAGTCTCCCTTGGCCTTCTGTCATAATTGTAAGTTTCCTGAGGCCTCCGCAGAAGCTGAGCAGTTACCAGAATCATGCTTTCTGTACAGCTGCAGAACCAGCAGCCAATTAAACCTCTTTTCTTTGTAAATTACCCAGTCTCAGGTATTTCTTTATAACAGTATGGCAACAGACTAATACAGAAAATTGGTACTGAGATGTGGGGCATTGCTCTAAAGATACCTGAAAATGTGGAAGCCACTTTGGAACTGGGTAACAGACAAAGGTTGGAAGAGTTTGGAGTGCTCAAAAGGAATAAGAAATATGAGAAAAAATTTAGAACTTCCTAGATACTTGTTGAATAGTTGTGACCCAAATGCTGATAGTGATATGGACAGGGAAGGCAAGGCTGATGAAGTCTTAGACGGAGATGAGGAACTTATTGGAAATTGGGGCAAAGGTCGCTTTTGTTATGCTTTAGCTTAGAACCTTAATACATTTTGTCCCTGCCCTAGGGAATTTTGAATTTCAGAGAGCTGATTTATGGTATCTTGCAGAAGAAAATTTTAAGCAGCAAAGCATTGAAGATGTGACCTGGGTGCTTCTAACAACACATGCTTATATGCGTGAGCAAAGAAAGGACCAGATATTGGAACAAATATTTAAAAGGGATGCAAAGCATAAAAGTTTGGAAACACTGCAATCTGGCCAGATGGTAGAAAGAAAAGCTTATTTTCAGGGAGGAATACAAAGCAGGTTGCAGAAATTTGCATAACTAAAAGGAAGGCAAATGCTGATAACCAAGATGATGGGGCAAAGGGCTTGAAGATATTTTAGAGACCTTCATGGTAGCCCCTCCCATCACAGGCCCATAGGCCTAGGAGGACCGAATAGTTTCCTGAGACAGGACCAGGCCTCTGCTCCCCTGCTTAGCCTCGGGGCACTGATTCTTGCATCCCAGCCACTCCAGTTCCAACTGTGGCTAAAAGGGGCTAATGTACAGCTTGGGCTGATGCTTCAAAGAGTGCAAGCCATAAGCCTTGGAGACTTCCACATGGTGTTAAGCCTGCGGTTGCACACAGTACAAGATTTGAGGCTTGGGAGCCTCCACCTAGATTTCACAGGATGTATGCAAAAGCCTAGATATCCAAGCATAAGCCTACTGCAGGATTGGAGCCCTCATAGAGAACCTATACTAGGCCAGTGTGCAGGAGAAATGTGGGGTTGGAGCCTTCACACATAGTCCCCACTGGGATACTGCTGTGAGAAGAGGACCACTGTCTTCTGGTGGAGCTGCAAGAAAAGGGTCACTGTCCTCCAGACCCTAGAATGTAGATACACTAGCAGCTTGCACCTTGCATCTGTACAAACTACAGGCACTAAACAGCAAGCCTTGAGAGCAACCATGAGGGCTCAATCCTGCAAAGCTATAGAGACAGACCTGCCCACGGCTTTGAGAGCTCACTCTTTGCACCAGTGTGTCCTGGATGTAGACAGAGAATCAAAATAAATTATTTTGGAGCATTAAGATGTAATGACTGCCCTGCTGGGCTTTGGACTTGCATGAGGTCTGGAGCCCCTTTCTTTTGGCTGATTTCCCCATTTTTGTATGGGAGTATTTCCCCATTGCCCATATCCACATTGTATCTTGCAAGTAAATTACTTGTTTTTGATTTTACAGGTTCATAAGTGGAAGGGACTATACTTTTCTCAGATAAGACTTTGGACTTTGGAGTTTCGAGTTAATGCTGGAATGACTTAAGACATTGCGGGACTGTTGGGAAAGCATGACTTTATTTTGCAATGTGAGAAGGACATAAAATTTGGGAGGGGTCAGAGGTGAAATGATATGGTTTGGATCTATGTCCCCACCCAGTTGTCATATTCAATTGTAATCCCCAGTGTTGGAGGTGAGGCCTGTTGGGAGGTGATTAGATTCATCATGGGCATGCATCCTTCATGAGTAACTTAGAACCATCCCTTTGGTGTTGTTTTTGTGATAGAGTTCTTATGAGATCCAGTTGTTTAAAAGTGTTTGGCATCTCCCCCCTTCCTCCTGCTGCCATCATGTGAAACACCTTGCTCTCTCTTTGCCTTCCATCATGATTGTTTCCTGAGGCCTTCCTAGGATCCAAGCAGATGCCAGAATCATGCATTCTGTATAGCCTATGGAACAATTAGCCTATGGCTAAACCTATTTTCTGTATAAATTACCCAGTCACAGGTATTTCTTCATAGCAGCATGAGAATAGGCTAATAGACCTGCCTTAGAATATAAACAGATACATGGTACATTGCATCACTAGTATGACTTTTCTACCACTGACCAGGGAAGACAGTCATGCACTTAAGCATTACAGCACAGCTTTCCTCAAGTTTATTTTATATCTTAAATAAGGATACTGTGTGTGCTATAGCTACATGACAGGAGGCAGTTTGTAATTTAGTTTAAAGCTGACTAATTAGGAAATATGGAGACCTTACTTCACATCTCAGTTATGCAGTTAACTACACGAGACCTCTGCACATCTCCTTCTTCCTCTTTCTCAGCCTATAAGTTAGAGAGACCATACAAATGGCCTGTTAGTTCCCCTCCAACACAGACTTTTTTTTTTTTTTTTACAAATATGCTAACAAGCATAGTTCAGTAGGTCATGTTATAAAGAAAAAAATACACAATTTTTCTCCTAATAGTGCACTGTGGATGCAGGGCAATGTGACTTGCAGTCAAATGTGGTATGCTGTCTCCATGCTGTATGCAGTCATGCTAAATAAAAGTTAATTTTAACTGAAAGACAAACTGTGTTTGTTCTGCCTGACAGGAAACTAGTGCTAGCTTCTCAGTATTCACACAGGCAAACTGATGCTGCTGTGCTGGGGTTTGACTACTCAATTCCTGCCGAAACGGGAGATCCACGTTGAGAGAAAAATGATTAAAATAAGAAGAGGAACAAATAGTCATGAGAGTGATTGAAGATGAAATTGACAAAATGTTTTTTAGACAGTTTACCCCAAGCCACTGCATCTTTTGGGTGTTAAGAAAGGCTATAAAACATGTTGCTATAACAACACTAATTAATTATGGTGGAATTTCATGCACTGTAGCTGAGAGCCAATTTATGATGCTCTTATTATATGTCACACAAAATGTGGCAAAAATGATTACATTGAAGTGTTTTGAAATATGAGATGATATGCAGGACCACTTTTATTATTTTATTATATTATTATAATAGAGACACTTTTAACCTATGCCTGGGTTATGTCCATAATATCATTTTGATTATAAACATATGCCACCGCCATCAGAGTTAATTGAGCTTAGAGTATACAGACACCATGGATATTCTTTGAAGTTAAAGGAAAATTGAGATAAAGGGAAAGATTTGTGGAGCCCAGGTTACCACTAGTACTAACATAAAGGCCTGAAAGAAGCCATGGCTCTCAGTGTGCTTGTTGCAATTAGTCCCAGGGATTCCACAATGGCTTCAGTAACCATCTAACTGAGAGATGAAATCCAATGTATGTGAGAAAGAATCTAATATATATATACATATATGGAATATGTTCAAAACAATAAATAAAATTAGAGTACCCAGATGTCTAAGTAGTACCCGGACATTATAAAATGTCATTGTCAATGTTGTAGTTACTGAATTTATATCTTCTTTTCCCTCCCACAAATGACACATTTTCTGTAGTTTTATGCAATAATTGCTACTACAAAAAACAACTGTATTAAAATCCAAATAATTTATTTCTCTTGTGGATTTATTTCTATAACATACCTCAAGCAATTACAAATTCTGAAGAAAGGTTAAAATCAACTCTTAGCTTAATATCTGATTTAAAATCTTTAGCTAATTCATTTGGAGAGATGCCTATTTGTTCCTAAGGTGGAGATAGCTGGTAATATTAGATCACAGACCACTAAGTAACTTACTAGGTGAAGAGAAATTTGAACTCTCAGCAGTGATTAAAATAATAAAAACACAGCAACAACAAACTGTCTCATAATGTAGATTAAAGAAAAGTGGACATTTAGAAGACAAGGTGGACACTTCCCATTTAGCAATGTCGAACCTGATTCTCGTGTTCCTGCATTGGGCTGCCAGCTGTGTAAGGGGCTGCCAAAGACTGTGATTCCCCTGCAGACATAACAACAGCTGTAACGCCACCTGTGTAAGGAGATGTGCTTGAGAGACGAGAGAATTACATTGACCTCAGGCTAGTTTTGTCTTTCTCTAATTTCTGCACCACTGTCAGATTTTAGAAAGTAAATCACCATCTTCTGATATTGTTTCGTCAGACCCCCACCACACAGTGCTCTCTGTAGGGCACTGGGTAGCAATCATAAGCATATAAATATAAAATCCATCAGTAAAAAGGACCTGAGCTCTCTGGTCCTTTTAGATAAATCTAAATTAGATGGAGGATGAAGGATTGATTCAATGTAGAGTTGTGATAACAAGGAGTAAAAACAACTAAGTGTCTAATGGTGGACTTCATCATCATCTAACCTTAGGGAATCTGTGGTTATTAGTCAAGAGTTCCCAGGAGAGGTCTGTTTTCAGCCAAAAAGGAAAGAACTTCAAGTGATTTATTTTCTTGATGTGAAATAGAAGGTTGGTGCAGTACTATGAGGAATTAGATAAGAATGTTCAAAAAATTACTTATATATAAAATGTATATGTATGTACATTTATGTATATAGTGTCTACGTATATTAAAGAGTTAAACTAATGTTAATCTAACCAGAATAAAAGAGTGAAGGAGAATGTATAATAATGAAGTAATGGATTAAGGCAATATTGTGATAAGTATTTTGAAGATCAGCTACGAACTAATAGAACAAAGGAAAATGAAATGAAAATAAATAGAATTGTCTTACGCTGTGTGGATAATCATGCAGTCATTGTTACAGACAAATTCTCACTGATTTCAGTTGGGGCTTTGGACAAAACAAGAAGACATGTGCTTTGGTATATTACCTAGAACTACAATGTTTATTTTAGCTGCATATTCATTAGTAATACATTTAGTAAAATTAAAGAGAAGATATTAATTGACAAATGTAAAAAAAGTCTCACCTATATTTTTAAGAAGGATAGCAACTTTAAAAAAATACAAAAGGATTGTGTTTCAGAATTATTTAAATTAATCACATTAATATGTACCAGCGACTTTTATCAATTAACCAGAAATCTGGGTCTATCAGCAAAATTTATCCATCCATCTTTGCTGTGAAACTGGTAACGAATTTGTTTAAATTATTGGCCTTTTAATTTACCTCATTTCGTCTCCTGTCTGAGAAGCCTTTTTATTTTCAGGCAGCTGCATATGTTGGCATGATTGATGAGATCTGCTACAGTCAAGCAAGCAGCCCTGGGTGACCAGTTTACCCTTCCCTGCGAGGGTTCCAGCTGCCAGTTGCCCTCATTCTGTGACAGCTTCTCCTTCTCCTCACCTTGTCATCCAGCCAAGATTGTACACTGTAGGAGTACAGGTGAGCATCTGCCTCCATAATCATTGCCAACAGCCCTCCATTATCAACTGCCAGGGGTGCTTCAAAGCAATGTGGAGTTCTTTCTCTTGACACAGGGACCAAGTGTATTTATGCCTGAAACAAACTCTGCCTTTGCTGACTAGGGAATCTCACATGTAAAATGCTTTTTTATTTTAATTGCATTACAAATCACTACAGTATTATAAAACAGGTCATAGCATCCTCCAGCCCTCACCACCACGACCCCCAGCAGGTATTCTACATTAGACTATGTAAAGACCTTTCATTTAAAAATAGGGATTTTCTCCCTGGTTATTATATTCTCATATAAAGGAAAAAATAAAAAGCTCTGTCAAATATTTTCACTCCAGCATCATGTAAATTAAATCTACCTATAAAGGTGAATTATCTTGCAACATCTGTCCTTCTGTTTGTACAGCCACACCATGTGTGGATCAGAAATAAACAAGACAGAGAATTTGTGTATAGCAACATTAAAGTGAATTCTACTGTTTTGGTTTTTAACTTCATGATGTTAAAATTTTTATTGTTAAATGATCTATGGTTGTAATTTAATATTTACTGAGAGTCCACAGTAATCTAGGAACTACATGGACTATAAATAAGATGTAACTCCTGCTTTTGAAAGGAACTAAATTTCTATTGTAATATATATTATGAATTATATTTATGCATTTACTTTGTATAGAGAATATGATGCATAATTTTGACAGTGATATGTGTCTGTCAGAATAACAATGCAGTTGCCTCAAAATAGTCAAAAGAGACATTGTTATACAATGCTTATTAAGATCAAAGGCTTTTTCAGAGAAATATTTTATTTTAAATCTGGGCTGCTGCACACCAGCTGCAAGATCCTGGACAAGTTATTTAACTTCACAGAACGTTAAGTTTCCTTATCTTCAAATGGAGATAATAAAATTTACCTTGTCTGGTAGTTCTGAGAACTGAATATGAAAATATATGTAAACATATGTGAAGCTCTTAGTGCAATGCTTGACACATGGATCTTATTATTACTAAAGCAGTAAATGAAGAACATAAGGATTGCTTATTGATAGCTTCTGATACAGCCATGATCCCCACTCGAAGAACCTTATATCAGTTGAAGTTCATTAATATACCTATATATAAAAATAGACATGGTATATAAATATAGTGGTGGAAGAGAAGAGGTTTTTTTTATTGAATTATTGTCCCATATAGAGATATTTAATCTGAATTAACAAGTAAGAGAAACTATTCTGAATTGTCTCCTCTTTAAAGACAGGGTATTCAAGGTATATTAAGTCTTCTAATTATGTGCTAACTTGCACTTTTGTAAGCTTGACACATAGTTGGTCTCTTTAACTTCTTGGACTCTATTTCTCATGTGTAAAATGACCCACTTAATAATTTACAGTGTACACCTGCCTTTCCCTAGCTTCATATCTCCTGTCTTTAAGCAATAATGGAATGTCTTTTTGTGGAATTGTTCAAAAATTTAGCTAATGATAATACTTCTCATTGTACATAACAATTATGAACAATTATTTAATATATCTCAGTTTCTCGATAAATAGCATAGTAATGAGTATCAGTGAAATAATTTATGGAAAAGAGTATAATGCTTCATGTATTTTTTGTTTATAATTCACATTATTCTTTTTATTATATTTTTCTTATATTTAAGTTTAACTAAAATTAGGAAATTGACTTTTCATGGTCACATCTAACTCAATTTAGACTACTAATGTTATTGATTCCTAGATCATGAATAGAGGCTTGAGGCAAAAAACTTTTGCATACTCTGCAGCTTACGTTTCCCTTATTCTAAGCCTCAGAATATGGAGAGAGACTTGTATTTGTATATTTGGTCTGAAATCCTCACCAGGGGCTAAAGTTCCCCCTAATTAATCCACATGTACATGGAGCTCTCCAGGAAACGCCCATCAGGATGAGCATGTGATCACAGCTGACAGCAAAAAAGCAAAATATGCTCAGTGTAGGAAAATTTTCTTTATCTCCTTTCTTTCTTTCTTTGTTTTTTTCTTTCTTTCTGTCTGTCTGTCTGTCTGTCTTTTTGTCTTGGAAGGAACACAAATGACTATCATGACTATGATTATTAGTCACATTGGATTAGAAGTAATCTATCAACAATATGATTTACTAAAATAGCATTCTAGCCACAAATAATATTGACTTTAATTATATTTTAGTTGTTATTCATGCTCTAATTTTGGCAGAAAAAGGAAGACAGAGACAAAAGAAATATGGATGAACACAAAACAGCTAGGTTACTTCGCATCATAACCTCAAGGTGGAGAGGTCTTTGGGTACTCACAGCAGGGAATAGGCCAGTATCTTGCAGCATAACAAATGGATGTCACACATGAATGAGAAGGCAGAAGGGCAGTATTCAGACTAAATTTGCTGGACATTTTATCCTAGTAGGTGAGCACTGAAGCAGTGCACATGCCAGGGCTCTTGGGTTAATATAGAAGGATATGGATAATATTTTGTAAGCAAAAAATGACTGAGAAGGAGTGAAACATTTGACGCACTAAAGCATGAAAATGGCAGATGGAATAAAAGGATATATTAAAAATGTTCATGTATATTCAACTGGCCTAAGAGAAAATTATTCTTTATCTCATATTCTCCTATTTTTGGTAAACTATGACCTAAAAATCATTTCTATGTTTCACACACACACTGGAATATATCTATTTTCCCATGGAAGTTGAGATAAAAATTAGCATCAAATGATATATAACATAGTGATATTATTAGTGTCTATTGCCTTGCATGCTGTGGTCAAACTTATAACAATTCATATGAATGTAGAATATATAATATATAGATATTGCAATTTATGTAATATGATGAGTGCTGCATGACAAATTAATATATTTAAAACATTAAATAAAGTAACTGCTTTGATGGCTGCTTTCTGAGAAAGCCAGTATCTGTTAACGCTAAGTGTTTGTTATCCTGAATTATTTGGGAGGTCATACAACTTTCATTCCTGGAAATTCAAATGTGTCCTACAGCCATGAAACAGTCCCAAAAATGTAAGCTTAAGGTAATACATTTGTAAAATATTGAATTGCCTTTTTTCATATAATGATAAATGTGGGATCTCTTGCTCCTGCTCTTGCTATGTGACATGCCTGATCTAGCTTTACCTTTCACCGTGAGTAAAAGCTTCCTGAGGCCTCCCCAGAATCTGAGCACATACCAGCACAATGCTTGTTCAGCCTGCAGAATCAACTCAGGTATATTCAGCCAATATGGTCAACTAGACATAGCCAGCAGGAACATCTCCCACTGAGACTGGGACATTGGGAAGACTGACACACTACTGGCAGATCTTTGAAAGGAGAGCATTGAGAGTGGGCAGGGGAAGATACAAATACTAGGCTGAAGAGGGACGAAGCTGGGAACCCTGGACAGGGCTGCCAAGCACTGGGACTTGTTTTTGGCCCCCAGAAACTCTTAGGGAAGGGGTAAATTGAACAGGTAGAGTGATCTACTCTTGCCACAGGCCTCTTGAATCCTGGTAGCAAGAGACCCCAAGAACCTCACAGACACTTAAGCTGGCAGGCAGAGCTGCTTAGAGGAGAGGCAAGGGCAAGACTCCAGCCTGTGTGGAGCCTAGACGTTTTGGCAGAGGAATGGCTACAGGTGGAGCATGGCCAGGGTTGCCCATCCCCTAAGGCTTGCCATCCTTCTCTTAGAGACTTTAGCCTGGGAGACTGTCAGACCTGCACACAGTAGGAGCTTGGGTGCTTTTCAGGGAACTTAATCACAGCTCCTTCACCAGCAGATACACCTGTCTGTCAGATAGCTGCAGTAGTCCAGCCTCTGCTGACATACACGAGCCCACCTGCAGCCTCCCCCCATTGCGGACTCCCTCTGCCACTTTGCCAGCATGCACTCACCCATGATTGCACTTCACCTATTTACTGGTGCGCAGGCATGAGCAGACTTTGTCTCCTCTTTCCTGCTGCCATTTCATGTGTGCATATATCCCACCACTGCATTATTGCCAACATGAGTGCACTCCACTGCCCTGCCCCTGTTGATGTGGTGGGCACACCACCATGCAGCTGCTGCTGGTGTGAACACACACTGAAATGCCACCTGCCCCACTCCACCAGTGCCATGCCTATAGTGATGTGTGGGTAACCTGCCATACTCCTGCCACTGCCAGTGCAAGTGCAAACACAAACACCAGCTGCTCCACCCCTACTGGTGCCCTGCTCCTGCTGCGCCACAACAGCTGCTGGCATGTGGAAGCAAGAATGTATCTCACTGCCACTGCCCCAACACAGTGCTTTGGCTGGCACCTCTCATCAGATTGTTGTGGCCAGCAGACTAGGAATATCTTGCCTTTCCAGCACAAGAGATTACTAACTTTGAGGGGCCAGAGAACAAAGCTGGTGGCCTGGTACCAGCCCTCCAGAATTAGAACACACAGTCCAGAAGTGCTGAGCTGACCCTTGGACCCCTAAAATCCTCCAGAAACAGAACCAGTTGGCTGAACCCACCTTATACCACAATTGAACTCCCAGGTAAATCAAAGAAGATAAAAGAAAAAAAAATGTTATCCAAAGGATAGTGACGTCCTTTGAGACTAAAGGAATATCAGCCCACATAAATGAGAAAGAATCATTGCAAGAGCCCTGGAAACTCAAAATGACAGCATCTTCTTACCTCCAAATGATTGTATTAGTTCCCTACCAATGGTTTTTAACCAGCTGAAATGGCTGAAATGACAGAAATAGAATTCAGAATATTGATAGAAATAAAAATCAAGAATCAGGATACTTTGGGAGGCCGAGGCAGGTGGATCGTGAGGTCAAGAGATTGAGACTATCCTGGCCAACATGGTAAAAGTGCATCCCTACTAAAAATACAAAAATTAGCTGAGCATGGTGGCATGCTCCTGTAGTCCCAGCTACTTAGGAGGCTGAGGCAGGAGAATCACTTGAACCCGGGAGGTGGAGGTTGCAGTGAGCCGAGATCGTGCCACTGCACTCCAGCCTGGTGACAGAGTGAGACTCCATCTAAAAAAAGAAAAAAAAAAAGAAGAATCAGGAGAAAGTCTAACCTAATCCAAGGAATCTGAGAGATAAAATAAGGTTATACAGGAGCTGAAAGATGTATTGGCTATTTTATAAAAAGAGCAAATTGATCTTGTAGAGCTAAAAATACACAACAAGAATTTCATAATAAAATTGCAATCATTAACAGTGGAATAGATCAAGCTGAAAAAAGACTCTTAGAGCCTGAAGACCACTTCTCCCAATTAACTCAGCCAGAAAAAATGAAGAAAAAAGAATAAAGAAGAATGAATAAAGCCTCCAAGAAATATGACATTGTGTAAAGAAACAAATGAATGACTCATTGATATTCCTGAATGAGAGAGACAGAAAGCAAGCAACTTGGAAAAAATATTTCGATATATTGTCCATGAAAATTTTCCAGACTTAGCTAGAGAGGCCAACATTCAAATACAAGAAATGCAGAGAAAGTCTGAGAGATATAATATAACATAAGCATTGCCAAGACACATAGTTATAAGATTTTCCAAGGTCAAAATGCAGTAAAAAATATGAAAGACACTGAGACAGAGGGGACAGGTCACCTACAAAAGGTATCAAGCTAACAGTGAACTTTTCCACAAAAAAATACTATAGACCAGAAGAAATTGGGGACCTATATTCAGTATCCTCAAAGGAAAGAAATTATAAGAATTTCAGATCCAGGCAAACAAAACTTTATAATCAAAGGAGAAATAAGATGCTTTTCAGGCAAGCAAATGCTAAGGTAATTCATTACCACCAGACCTGGCTTACAAGAGATACTTAAGGGGCTGCTAAATATTAAAATAAAAACCATTACCAGTCACAACAAAAACACCCTACAGTACATAGACCATTGATACTATAAAATGACTACACAATTAAGCCTGCTTAGTAACCAGCTAAAAATATGATGAGAGGTCTAAATCCACACATATCTATATTAATGCTCAATGTAACTGGGCTAAATGCCCCAATTAAAAGGCACAGAGTGGCAAGATAGATAAAGAAGCAAGACCCAACGGAATGCTGTCTTCAAGAGACCCACCTCAAATGCAAAGACACCCATAGACTCAAAGTAAAGGGATGAAGGAAAATCTACCAAGGAAATGGCAAATGGAGAAAAAGCATGAGCTGGTATTCTAATTTCAGACAAAACAGACTTTAAACCAACAATGACTAAAAAAGAGAAAGAAGGGCATTACATAATGTTAAAAGGTTCAATTAAAAAAGAAAACCTAATGATCTTAAATATACATGTATCCAACAGAGGAGCACCCAGATTCATGGAAAAAGTTCTTAGAGATTGATGAAGAGTCTTACATGAGCACAATAATAGCAAGAGACTTTAATATCACACTGATAGTATCAGACAGATCATTCAGGTAGAAAACTAACAAAGATTTTAGGGACCTAATCTTGACACTTGACCTCATGTACCTAAAAGACATCTATAGAAAACCCCACCCAACAAAAACAGAATATACATTCTTCTTACCCTTACACAGCACCTACTCAAAAACTGAATACAAATGCAGCTGTAATGCAATTCTCAACAAATTTTAAGAAAATTATACCAACCACATTTTTGGACCACAGTGCAATAAAAAGAAAAACCAACACCCAAATCTCTCAAAACCATATAATTACGTGGAAATTAAACTACTTGTTTCAGAATGACTTTTGGGTAAACAATAAAATTGAGGCAGAAGTAAAAAACATTTTTGAAACTAATGAGAACAAAGATAAACCATATCAGAATCTGTGAAACACAGCTAAAACAGTGTTGAGAGGAAATTTTATAGCACTAAATGAACACATTAAAAAGGTAGAAAGACCACAAATTAACAGTCTAACATCACACCTAGAGGAATTAGATAAAAAAGAGCAAACCAACACCAAAGCTGTCAACAGAAAAGGAATAACCAATAATAAGAGCTGAACTGAATGAAATTGAGATGTGAAAAGCCACATAAAAAATCAACATATCTAGAAGTTTGTTCTCTGAAAGAATAAGATTGATAGACCACTAGCTAGACTAACATTGAAAAAAAGAGAGAAGAGCTAAATAAACAAAATCAGAAATGACAAAGGTGATAACACCACTGACCCCAGAGAAATACAAAAACCCCGAGAGACTATTATGAACACCTTTATGTACACAGATTAGAAAACCTGCAAGAAATGAATAAATTTCTGGAAACATACAACCTCTGTTGATTAAACAAGGAAGAAATTGAAACCTTGAACAGACCAATAATGAGTTCCAAAACTGAATCAGTAATAAAAAGCCTACCAATTAGAAAGAGCCCAGGACCAGATGGATTCATAGCCAAATTCTAGCAAATATATAAAGAAGAGATGGTACCATACCTACTAAAACTATTCTAAACAATTGAGAAGGGGTGATTCCTCCCTAACTCATTCTGTGGGTACAGCATCATTCTGACACCAAACCTGGCAGAGACACAACAAAAAAGTAAACTTTGGGCCAATATCATTGACCAACATGAATGCAAGGATTCTCAAATAAAATACTAGCAAATCAAATCCAGTAGCATATCAAAAAAACGAATCTACCACAATCCAGTAGACTTTATCCCTGGGATGCAAAGTTAGTTCACCCTACATAAATCAGTACATGTGGTTAATCACATAAACAGAAGTAAAAACAAACACCAAATGATCATCTCTATGGATGCAGAAGCAGCTTTCAATAAAATCCAGCATCCCATCATCATAAAAACTCTCAAAAAACTAGATATCAAAAGAACATACCTTAAAATAATGAGCTATTTATGACAAACGCATAGCCAACATCATACTAAATGGAATGAAACTGGACACATTCCCTTTCAGAACTGGAACAACACAAGGATGTTCACTCTCACCACTCGTATTCAACATCATACTGAAACTTCTGGCCAAGGGAATCAGGTAAAAAAAAAAAAAAAATCCAAATAAGAAAGGAGAAAGTAAAATTACCTTTGTTTGTAGACAATATGATTCTATATGTGCAAAATCTCTGCCAAATAATCTCTATCAAATCCCATAATCTCTGCCAAAAATCTCCTAGGTCTGATAAACAAGCAAATTTTAGAATACAAAGTCAATGTAAAAAAATCAGTAGTATTCCCATATACAAACAACATTCAAGCTTAGAGCCAAATCAAGAATGTAATCCCATTCACAATAGACACAAAAAGAATCAAATATCTGAGAATATGGTTAACCAGAGAAGTGAAAAATCTCTACGATGAGAATTATAAAACACTGCTGAAACAAATCAGAGATGACACAAATAGAAAATTATTTTGTGTTCATGGATAAATGAATATCATTAAAAAGGCCATACCGCCCGAAGCAATTATGGATTCAATGTTATTCCTATCAAACTACCTACATCAGCCTTCACAGAATTAGAAAAAGCAATTTTAAAATTCAAATGAAACCAAAAAGAGCCTGAATATCCAAGAAAATCCTAAGCAAAAAGAACAGAGCTAGAGTCTATCTGACTTCAAACTATACTACAAGGCTACAGTAACACAAACAGCATAGTATTGGTACAATGGAACAGAACTGAGAGCCCAGAAATAATGCCACACACCTACAGCCATCTGATCTTCAACAAAGTTGACAAAAACAAGTAATCAGAAAGGGACTTCCTAGTCAATAAATGGTGATGGGATAACTGGCTAACCATATGCAGAATACTGATACTGTATCACTTATACCACATAAGAAAATAAACTCAAGATGAATTAAGGACTTAAAAATATGACCTACAACTATAAAAACCCTGGAGGATAACCTAGGAAATACCATTTGGGCATAGGCCCTGACACAGATTCTATAATGAAGATGCCAAACACAACTGCAACAAAAACAAAAATTGACAGATGGACCTAGTTAAACTAAAAAGCTTCTGCACAAAAAATGAAATTGTCAGCAGAGTAAACAGACAGTCTACAAAGTGGGAGAAAATATTTGCAAACTATGCATCCAATACCTAATATCCACAGTCTATAAGGAATTTAAACAAATTTACAGGCAAGGAAACAAAAAACCCCATTAAAAAGTGAACAAATGATATGAACAGACACTTTTCAAAAGAAGACACAGATGTATGAAAAAATGCTCAAACCACTAATCATTAGAGAAGTGTAAATCAAAACCCCAATGAGATACCATCTTATACCACTCAGAAGGGCCATTATTAAAAAATTAAAAAATAAGAGATGCTGGTGAGGTTGTAAAGAAAAGAGAATGCTTATACACTGTTGGGGGCATTATGAGTTGGGTTAACCACTGTGGAAAGCAGTTTGATGATTTCTGAAAGAACTTAAATCAGAATTATCATTTGACCCAGCAATCCCATGATTGGGTATATACCCAAAGGAATATAAATTATCATACCAGAAAGATACATGGATGTGAATGTTCATCACAGCACTGTTCACAATAGCAAAGACGTGGAATCAACCTAAATGCCCATCAATAGTAGAATGGATAAGGAAAATAGGATACATATATCATGGAATACTATGCAGACATAAAAAGGAACAAGACCATGTCCTTTGCAGCAACATGGATAAAGCTGGAGGCCATTAACTTAAGTGAACTAATGCAAGAACGAATACCACGTGTCTCTCTTATATAGCAGGAATATGCATTGAGTACACAGGGACACAAAGAAGAGAACAATAGACATCAGAGCCTACTTGAGAGTAGAGGGTTGGAGGAGGATGATGATTGAAAAATTACCTATTAAGTACTGTACTTACTCCCAGGATGATGAAATACATCATTGAACACTTGATATGCTCCTACTGATATGGCTAATGCTTTTCTTCTCCATACTGTAAAGATCCCCAGAAGTCAGTTGCTCTGACCTAGCTGTGCTAACAGTAAGCCTTCATAGCCTTGTTTCAGGGTTGTATCATTTTTTTTCTTCTAGATATAATCTGATTTGCAGAGAGTTTGATCATCATGACATTCCACAAAGCCCCAGTCTTGTCCACTACATTGATGACATTGAGTTTATTGAATCTGATGTGTAAGAGGTAGCAATTACTATGACATAGTTTAGTAAGGGAAATTCTAGCCAGAATCTGGGCGGTAATTCCACAAAAATGCATGGATCCAACTCTTCATTAAAGTTTTGTGGTTTCAAATGTCTGGAATATGTCTATACTTTCCTCAAAGGTAGCAAATATATTTTTTCATCTTGCACTGTCAAAAAAAATGTAAAGGCTCAATGCATGGCAGGGTTTTCAAGATTTTGGAGACAACATACCACAGTTGAGAGTGCTTCTTCAGCATATTTACCAAATCATATATTAAGGCTGCCTATATCTTTGAGAGCTATAGTAAGAGGTGACTTTTCAATAAATACAGGCTAAAGTACAAGATGCTCTTCCCCATGGCCTAATGATTCAGTAAATCCATTGATATTCAAAGTGTCTGTGGTAAATAGAGATGCTTTATAGGCCATCCTGATAGACACTAATAGAAGAACCACAAGGACAACTTCTAGGATTTTAGAGTAAATCAATGTTCTCTTCTGAAAGTAAATTTCCTACTTCTTGAGAATTAGCTTCTGGCTTACTATTAGCCCTTAGAAGAGAACAAACCGAAGATGACATCAGGTGACCATACGGTCTGCATTTTCCAAGTCAAATGCATCTATTAATAAAGTTGGATATGTGCAGCACCAATCTATCATTGAGTAAAAATGATATGTAAGAAAATGAGTTTGGGCAGGGCTAGGGGATACAGTGTCTTTTGACACTGCTTCTTTCTGCGTTGCTTCCCTTCCATCCATTCACACCTATGGCCTTATGGGAGTTTCATTCAACTAGTTAACTAGACATAAAACACTTCAGTCTGTTTTACAGTTTGTTCTTCAGCATATGCTGGTATTGCCAATGCAGTTTCTATTTCCTTAATAGTTATTAATTGATACTTATTCTTAAGGAACAGATTATATAAGCAACCTTGATTCAGTAATTTTCTAACATATTATTCTTGGTCTTATTTCTGTCATATAAACTATGTATTTTTCCAATAGCTTAAACTCAGGTTTATCTTTTAATTTCTCTATAAGTTTCAATCAAACTAATCCAATTATCAACATTGTATCAGTTAATTCTTTTAGGCTGTTATTTTTATAAGGTCTGCTACAAATTTAAAAGCATGAATATTTTGCTTTTTTTCAAAAATAAAATTACTTTATTCTGTTTTTGACTTATTGTAATGCCTGAGTATAGTATTGAGAAAAATATTACTTACTTTTTCTTTAATCTATTTGGAATCATTCCAATATTTTATTATAAACATTAGATTTCTACTGCTTATCCTTTGCATGCAAACATACAAAGTCTAGGGGATTTTTAAGCCACTTTTTGTCACTTAACAACAAAAGCAAAACAAAGAAATCTTAGTGCTTTTCTTTTTTTCATACAATAGTATATAGCTACTATTTTTTAAAGTTCTACTACTTATTAGGTTAAAATAAATTTATAGAAAAATAAATGGGAGATCAAATATTAATACTTTAACATAAGAACCATGAAGATACTAGAAGGCATGAGTGATCTTATACATAAATAAGAATTATATACCACAAATCATAAAGGAAATATTGATATATTTAACAACATTTTAAAGGGGCTACACTTACATCATAAACAAGGTAAATGAAGAAATAAATAATGGGGAAATGGGATTTTTAACTTACAAGACAACTTCGTGATTAATTTTATATTGTAAATGTATAAAAATGCCATACAAATCAATACCCATGGAGTAAAGAAGCTTAAAATATAATAAAGTCAGACCTAAAAAACTATACAAATTGCTTATAAAGATATAATAATATTTAGAATCACTCGTAGTCAGATACATATGAAGTAAGATATGCAATTTTACACTGCGATTGGATTGGAAAAGCACTATTTTTTGTATTATATAGCTTTGTAAGCTATTGCATGGGAAATAAGATTTCTCATATAACTAGATAATATAAATTAGAGGAGAAGTTTGCAATCATTATTTATTTTAAATATTACATGTTCTTGCAGGTAATAAATAATCACTTAGGAATTTTGCCTACAGTTTTGCATCTGAATAGAAAGCTATATGAACACAGATATTCTTGATGCATTATTGGTAAAAGCAGAAGAGTGGTGGAAAACAATTGTATACCCACATTTAATGCAAACATAATAAATTTATGACTTATCTTATTATGTTATTTCCCAATTGGACTTTTTCATAAGTTTCTTCTAATAAACACAAAGGATACCTGGAATTCACTCTATATTACTGCTGTCCAATAGATAGTCCAATAAGGAAGAAAATCTTGTTTATTTGTGCTTTCTGATATGGTAGCCACAAGCCACATGAAGCTATTGAGTACTTAAAATTGACTATTGCTACTGAGATATATATATATATATATATTTTTTTTTTTTTTAGAGATGGGGGTCTCAAATTCTTGCCTCAGTCTCCTGAGTTGCTGAGACTCAGGATTCCTTCATGCCAGTTCAGGAATTAAATTTACCTATTAATCAATATAAGGTAAAAGTGGATAGCCACATGGGTCTCGGGAATATCTTATTGGGCAGTGCAGTTTGAGGTAAATGTTGCTTCTTTAGCCGGTGTATCAGTTCATTCTCACATTGCTATAAAAAATGCCTGAGACTGGGTAACTTATAAAAATAAAAGAGATTTAATTGGCTCATGGTTCTGCAGGTTGTACACAGAAAGTATGATAGCATCTGCTTGGTTTCTAGGGAGCCCTTAGGAAATTTACAACCATGGTGGGTGGCAAACAGGGAGTCAGCACTTCACATGGCTGAATCAGAAGGAAGAGAGAGAGGGGAGTGGTGCCACACACTTTTAAAACAACCAGACCTTGTGATAACTGACTCACTATCAGAGAACAGCATTGAGGCAGTGGTGCCTAACCATTTTTGAGAACTCTACCCTCATGATCCAGTCACTTCCCAATGGGCACCCCCCTCTAAGACTGGGGATTACAATTTGAATGAGATTTAGTAAACCTTGGTGACTAATTAGAGTCTGGCTGATATGGTTTGACACAGAGCTAAATCATATGAACCAGACTCTAATTAGTCACCAATTGCTGTTAAAAATTATCCCTCAAATATCTTCCAAATCAGCCTTCTCTTTCTCATACTGATGAATGCTTCCTTTAATTAAATTTTTATTTTTTCACCTGTATTACTGTACCATCTTTCTAAATGAACCCTTGTCATTTAAAACCAACTCTAAATTCATCTCCTGAGATGTTTGTGAAATGTAGATCTTCGTCACTTCTATATTTGCAAACTTTCAGCTGCCATAAGCTGTTAATATTTTGGCCCCAGATTCTCCCTTTAGCCTCACATGGCTGCCAGATCTTCAAAACTCATTTACCTTTCAGACATAAAGCTTCTTCTAAAATTCTCTTTATAAAACATCATGCATTTTCATGTTTCCAAAGCTTTGCACATTTGAATTCATCTTTCTGGAATGCTTTCTTCAATGTTTTCACTTTTGTTTCTTCATTTATTCTTCAAAGACTAAGCTCACTTGTAAGCTGCTGATAATTAACTATCTCCAGTTCTACAAGAAAATTTGTTAGGGATGTCTCTTCACTGTTTATATAATATCCAGTCTTACTACCCCAGTGATAACTAATAATTCAACAAATAAATATGGTCAAAACTAAAAGCTCAGTAGCCAAGAACTAACAATATAGAATAAATATTCTTCAATGTAAAAGGCAGAGTAGGAGAGAATCCCCCAAAAATGACAAGAATTGCTATACATTAAATAAGATAGTAAATTTGATGGTTAGAGTTATTTTTTCTTGTGATCGTCTTATTTTCACTGCCTATCAACATTTCTTCTTAGGAAAAAGTAATGTTAGCATAAAAAATTTTAAGTAGGAGTGATTATAGCTATCGGGGACATAATTAATGAGATACCCCTCTTCTACTAGTCTTTCGTTGAGTCATGCCTTTCTACTTATAATAGTAAGCTGACATCAGTAATAATAGGGAAATTATCTTCTCTCCTGGTTCTGCTAGTGTCTGTAGAAAAGATGCAAAATTTCACCTACTATAGACGTATCCCAAAGACATACCCAATGCTGCCTACATGTTTTTCTGAAAACCCATCTTTTACTCATTCTCACTACATTTCTAGTCCACCTACCAAGTCTGCATTAACTAATTAAACAAACAAGCACTGAGAGTCTATAGAATTACAAGAAACCTAAGTATTCACAACGTTTCTAGTTCATCAGGAAGCTCAGATTTTGTTCTATCATTGGTTGTTAATTTTTCCGTCACTCCAATCATATTATTTGTTCTGTTGTAGTGCATCTATTGCAGGTCCCATCGAAACTCAAGTATGGCTTATCACACTGATGTTAAAACCCAATTTATATATCAATAATCAGACAAATAATAATGTGGACAGATTATATGTATTACATATTTACTATGTGTAATTTACTATTCCAAGGACTCCTTTACCTTATATGGCTTGGAGATTTATAGTACTCACTAGTAACTTACTCAAGGGATACTGAAAAAGTCATATTGAGTAAATGCTATTAAGTGTTCTATGATACCAAAAACAACCTTAGTATTGCAACCATTCAAATATAAAGATATGTGAGTCAATCTGAGCTATGGGTGGACACACTCTAGTGTAACCCCCAGGAAGTCACCTATTGTATAATACCATACCCTTGAATGTGGGCAAAACTGGAACTTGCATTTAATGGAATATGACAAAGGTGCTGGGGTATCTCTGCAGTGACTGGATTACAATACACTTGTAAGACTTCATTTTAATAGATTGTTGTATAGCTCTTCTCTTGCTGGCCTTAAAGAACAAAAGAGAGAGGTTGTGAAAATTTCTACAGAAAGGGCTTCATGGCAGGGAAGTGCAGGCAGCCTCTTGGACATGAGCACGTACTTGGAATCCTAACCTATGGAAACTGAAAAAATGAACAGGTATTGTTTTAAGTCAATAAGTTTGTGACAATTTGTTGTGTAGAAATAGAAAATTAATGTAAGGGCTATCTCAAAAGGAAAAAGAATTTAACTTTGGGCCTTTTAACATATTCAGTCTCTTTAATAAAAACTGGCTGGTTTTACTGTTACAAATTCTCAAATGTATATTTTCACAATTTGTAAGTATATTGATAATTATGTACTATACATTTAGACTCTCAATGAACTTTAATTAAACTGAAAATGTTTTCTCACTTCCCTTCAATGATATATAGTTGTTTATTTGAAAATGTCTTCTACCATGTCTTAATTTACAGTACCATCAAATATATAATTGAAGGGTAAGAAAATTCTTAAATTATACAGTATTTACCAAAACATCCCATTTAACAGAACATGGCCATAATGTTTGTCTCTTTTTGTTTAATTTAATGAGTGTTCGTGAGAAGATGGCATAATGGAGAACAATCAAATTACTCAGAAAGTGGTTTCTGTGAGACTTTAGTTTATGTTAACATCTTATTTTTCCCTCAGGGGTCAAAGATGTAATGTTAATATTAAAATTCTCATTGTCTTAAAGTTTCCTGAATAATAAACATTCAGGATGGAAACAAGATGGAAAAGACAAACCACACTCCTTAATAATATATAATCTATAATAGGAAGCAGCTTAGTCATTGGCTTAAATTAAATATTCATTCAATGATAAAATATTTCTATTCCTATTTATATCATAAAATAATCAATACTCTTTAAAATTTTTATTAATGTGTGATATGGTTTGACTGTGTCCCCACCCAAATCTCATCTTGAATTGTAGTTCCCATAATCCCCACATATCATGGAGGCACCTAGTGTGAGGTAATTGAATCATGGAGGCAGTTACCCTTATACTGTTCTCATGATAGGAAGTTCTCATGAGATCTGATGGTTTTCTTAGGGGCTTTTCCCCCTTTGGCTCAGCACTTCTCCTTCTTGCTATCATGTGAAGAACATGTGTGCTTCCCCTCATAATTATAAGTCTCCTGAGGCCTCCAAAGCCATGTGGAACTGTGAGTCAATTAAATCTCTTTTCTTTATGAATTACCCAGTCTTGGGTATGTCTTTATTAGCAGCACAAGGACGGACTAATATAGTAAATTGGTACGACAGAGAGTGGGTGCTGCTATAAGGATGACTGAAAATGTGGAAGCAACTTTGGAACTGGACAATAGACAGAGGTTGAAATAGTTTGGAGGAATCAGTAGAAGACAAGAAAATGTGGGAAAATTTGGAATATCCAAGAGACGTGGAGGGCTCAGAAGACAGGAAGATGTGGGAAAGTTTGGAACTTCCTAGAGACTTGTCAAACGGCTTTGACCAAAATGCTGATAGTGATATAGACAATGAAGTCTAGGCTTAAGGGGTCTCAGATGGAGATGACAAACTTGTTGGGAACTGAAGTAAAGGTTATCTTGCTATATTCTAGGAAAAAGACTGGTGACAGTTTGCCTCTGCCATACAGGTCTGCGAAACTTTAAACTTGAGAGAGATGATTTAGGGTATCTGTTGGAACAAATTTCTAAGCAGCAAAGCATTCAAGAGGAAGCAGACCACAAAAGTTTGGAAAATTTGCAACCTGATGATGCAACAGATAAGAAAAACTCATTTTCTGGGAAGAAATTTAAGCCTGCTTCAGAAATTTGCATAAATAACAGGGAGCCAAATGTAAATCACCAAGACAATGGTGAAAATGTCTCCGGGCCATGTCAGAGACCTTCCTGGCAGCACTTCCCATCACAGGCCTAGAGGCCTAGGAGAAAAAAATGGTTCTGTGGTCTGGGTCCAGGGCCCCCCTGCTCTGTGCAGCCTTGGCACATAGTGCCCTGCATCCCAGCTGCTTTAGCTCCAGCTGTGGCTAAATGGGGCCAAGATACAGCTCAGGACATTGCTTCAGAGGGTGCAAGCCCCAAGCCTTGGTGGTTTCCATGTGATGTTGAGCCTACTGGTGCACAGAAGTCAAGAATAGATGTTTGGGAACATCAACCTGGATTTCAGAGGATGTATGGAAACACGTGGATGTCCAGGCAAAAGTTTGCTGCAGGTGTAGAACCCTCATGGAGAATCTCTGCTAGGGCAGTGCAGAAGGGATGTATAGGGTCAGAACCTCAACATAGAGTCCCCGATGGGGCACTGCTTAGTGGAGCTGTGAGAAGAGGGCCACCATCCTCCAGACCTCAGAATAGTAGATCCACTGACAGTTTACACCGTGCACCTGGAAAAGCTGCAGACACTCAACACCAGCCTGTGAAAGCAGCCAGTAGCGGAGCTGTGCCCTGCAATGCCATAGCAGCAGAGCCACCCAAGGCCATGGGAGCCCACCTCTTGCATCAGCATGCCTTGGATTTGAGACATGTAGTCAAAGGTGATCATTTTGGAACTTTAAGATTTAATGACTGCTCTATTGGATTTCAGACTTGCATGGGGCCTGTAGCTTCTTGGTTTTGGCCAATTTCTCCCATTTGGAATGCCTGTATCCCCATTGTATCTAGGAAGTAACTAACTTGCTTTTGATTTTACAGGCTCATAGGCAGAAGAGACTTGCCTTGTCTCAGATGAGACTTTGGACTTGGACTTTTGAGTTAATGCTGGAATGAGGTAAGACTTTGGGGGACTGTTGAAAGGTTATGATTGTGTTTTAAAATGTGAGAACATGAGATTTGGGAGGGGCCAAAGGTTGAATGATAGGGTTTGGCTGTGTCTCCACCCAAATTTCATCTTGACTTGTACTTCTCATAATCCCCACATATCGTGGAGGGACCCAGTGGGAGGTAATTGAATCATGGGGGCAGTTACCCTCATACTGTTCTTGTGATAGTGAGTTCTCATGAGAGTGGGTGGTTTTCTTAAGGGCTTTTCCCCTTTAGGCTCTGCCCTTCTTCTTCCTGCCACCATGTGAAGAAGGACATGTTTGCTTCCCCTTCTGCCATAACTGTAAGTTTCCTGAGGCCTCCCAGCCATGCTGAACTGTGAGTCAAACCTCTTTCCCTTATAAATTACCCAGTCTCAGGTACATCTGTATTGGCAATGTGAGAACAGACTAATACAATGTGTTATCTATTCTCATTGAGAATCTCATTCTTGGTACACTTTGCATGCATGCCTATTTTGCATATATTTTTCTTGCTATCTCACTATCTTGAGTCATAAAAGTGTGCATAATGGGAATAATTACTCCTAAGCTTATGTGTCCTTCATTTCACAGTACATTTAAAATATTCAGTCTATAAAAGGTTCAGAGTGACTTCCCTTTTTTCCTGAAATAACTACCAATTCAACAAGGTGTTTATTGGTGGCAGCATGGTCCATTAACACAATCCCTCAGGACTCGCACTTCTATGATGAACAGATTCTGCTATGGAAGTAACATCCCTGGCAATAAAAATATACTCTCTTTTCAGAGCCATTACCTTCAGCAATTAAATCTCCTAAAAGTGGTAAACATATTCTTGAAAATTGCTGAGAGTAGATTTTGTGTTCTCATCACAAAAAAAGGATAAGTGTGTGCGGTAATGTATATGTTTATTAGTTTGATTCAGCCATTTTACACACATTTCAAAACAGTCTGTACACCATAGGTATAGGTAATTTCATTTGACAACTAAATATATTATTAAAGTAGAAAACATTATTTTAAGTCTTTTCACTAGGTCATCTCATTGGAAAATAATGTTTGTCTTTCTATGCCTGGCTTATTCCACTTAGCATAGTGTACCTCAAGTTCATCATATTGTATGATCTCACTTATATGTGGAATCTAAAAATGTGCAACTTATAAAAGCAGTGTGGAATGGTTATTGTCAGGAACTGGGGGTCAGGGGAAATGGGGAAATATTTGTTGAAGGCTATAAACTTTCAGTTATAAAATGAATAAGTTCTGAAGACCTAATGTGTAGCATGGTGAATATAGTTAAGAATACTGGATTGTTTACTTAAAATATGCTAAGAGAGTAGATCTTACATGTCTTCATCATAGACATACACACATACAAAAAATAGTAACTGTGTGTGGTGTTGGATATGTTAATTAATTTGTTTGGGATAATCATTTCACAATGTATACATTGTATACATACATCAAATCATCATGTTGTACACCTTGAATATAAACTGTTTTTGTCAATTATACCTCACTAAAATTGGAGAAACATGAAGTGTAAATAAGGCAGTGACAGTGGGATATTTTTGCTTCCTTACAAATAACTTTCTAATCTGACTTGCACTTTGAAGTTAGGTTGTTCCACCAAAGTAATTTTGTTCTTTTAAGAATTCCCTAATATTAACATTTTCAGTTTTAAAACGCTCGTTTTGTAATTTTAAAAACTCATTTGTTACTTCTGTTGATAATATTGTATAAAACTGCATGTCTCAGCATAGCTGCCATTAGTAAAAATTAAACTTCTTCAGGTTAACTGCTGAGAGGTCACAAAAGTAAAGATTTGATAGAATACAAAGAGAAAGTTAAAGGAGAAATTATGGGAAAACAAGCTTGTAACATGATGGCCACTGGTGGTGCAATGGACAGAGACAAAACCTAGATTCTTTCCAAGATGAAATTTAGCAAACGATATAGCCCCTCACACACCCACAACACATACACACACACACACACACACAGTGCTGTAATCAGTATGGTCTACAAAATAAAAGTGGGCAAAAAATAAACTATTTTTCAAGAAGAAGACATAACAAAACCTATGTATTTGACTTTTTAGTACTGAGAAGAGGGAGAAAAGAAATACATTCACCTTGAGATTGTATAATACCTACTGGACCATATATGATTTTTGTAGTCCAAAATTACTAGACTTTGTAGAAAAAAAATACATACTCAGAAAAATCTAAATAAACCCAAACTTATAAAAATACAAATATTTTCAAGGTGAAAATTTAATTGCAGTTCTCTAAATCAATACTACTCTTGAATAACTAATGGTTACCACGACAAATCCTCTCTGAAACAATGTAACTTAACTCTTGTATCACAGTAATTCCAAAAATTCCAAGAAAACAAGTTATGTAAAATAAAAAACAAAATTATAAACCATGTAGAATAATGTACCAAAAATGAAGATCAGGGCAAAAAAAGGCAATAAATTGAGTCAAAATTGTTAGACACTAAAATAATCAGATATAGAGTATAAAGTATATATATTTAATGCATATAAAGATAACAGAACATAATATAAGCTAAGAAGAGAATTCTACATGAAAAGTGGTAAAATACTTTGGGGGAAGAAACCCAATTTAGAAAAGAAAATATAATGGTTCGATAATCATGCCATTAGTGGATCATATAGTCGAAAGTAAAACGTGTAATAACATTCTATGTTGTTAAAAGCATGCAATTGAGGGATTGGAATACACATAAGAAAAGGGACAATGGTAACTAGGAAACTGGTGGGCTAAAGCTGAAAGGGGGATGATATCGAGGATCTGAAGAAATTATCTTAAATGCCACACAGAGGGAGGAAAAAAAGAGTAGACAATGTGAATAATAATATGAAAAAGAGATGGTGAAATGAAAGCTAGAATGGGAAGATGCAATATATAATTTATTGAAGTTGTATATAAATAAAAGTAAGAATGGGAAAGTAGAAATATCTAATGAGATAATAGATAAGAATTTGACAAGATTATTCAAAGATGTCTTAGACCTAAGAATTTTATCAAAACTTATAGGATAAGCAAATATCCTATAAGTTGTTTAAAATATAGATACATCATTGAAACTAAATAATATAAAGAGAATAAGATAGTAAAATCAGTTAAAGTGAGAACAATGATCTATAATGGGCTTACAATTAAAATTATAACACATTTTTTAACAGCACAATAGAGGCCAGAAGACAAAAAATAATGTTTGAAGTTCTAAGAGAAAATGGTCTCCAATTTTCAATTTTATAGAGGGCTAAATTATCCTATCTGGTCTGGTGCAGTGGTTCATGCCTGTGGTCTCAGCACTTTAGGAGGCCAAGGCAAGCGGATCATTTGAGATCAGGAGTTCAAGACCAGCCTGGCCAACATGATGAACACTGTTTACTAAAAATACAATAAATAGCCCCCCGTGGTGATATGTGCCTGTAGTTCCAGGTACTTGGGAGGCTGAGGCAGGAGAATCACTTGAACCCGGGAGGCGAAGGTTACAGTGAGCAGAGATTGCGCCACTGCACTCCAGCCTGGGTGACGAAGCAAGACTTCATTTCAAAAAAAAAAAAAAAATTATCCCACCTATAGTATTTTCAGAAGTTAGTAGAAACATAGGACATATTTCTAATAGAGTCTTCAGTAAACTGGCTTTAAAAAGGTGTACTTTACATAAGAGAAAAATAGTTGTCAGTGGAAATCTAAAGGTAAAGATTTAATATTAAGTGAAGACATTATAAAATAGTTTCATGAAATAAGATAAATGTTGATTACATAGAATTCTAATTTTTGAAGAAAAACAAGATAGAACTAAAATACTGGGACAAAAAGGCACATAAATTGGAAAATAGTTTATTGGAGTTTAAATGTTCTAACATCTGTGTACATTTTAGGACAAGATACAGATTTTGAATAACTTTAGATACGGTTGAATATGCATATTTATATAGGTATGCTAATCACTAAAAATAATTAATATGGCCAGGCACAGTGGCTTATGCCTGTAATCCCAGCACTTTAGGAGGCCAAGACGGGTGGATCATGAGGTCAAGAGATTGAGACCATCCTGGCTAACATGGTGAAACCCTGTCTCTACTAAAAAAAATAGAAAAATTAGCTGGGCATGGTGGCACACGCCTGTAATCCCAGCTACTTGGGAGGCTGAGGCAGGAGAATCACTTGAACCCGGAAGGCAGAGGTTGCAGTAAGTCGAGATCATGCAACTGCACTCCAGCCTGGCAACAGAATGAGGCTCCGTATCAAAAAAAAAAAAAAAAAAAACCACAAACACACAAAACAATAATTAATATAACTTCAAAAGAAATGGAAGACAAATGAAATAAGAAAAAGAAGCAAGAAACCCAAAACTAATAAGACCCAGAAAAGAAGAAAACATATATGATTTTAGAGAGTGGTAAACAGAAAGCATAAGACTGAAAAACAAATTGAATTAAGAACTCTCCTTTCAAATCATATGAATGTTTAGTGTAAACAAAGTACAAAATCTAGTTACATTTTGCTGAAAAAAGCACACATCTAAGTTAAAAAGACTGAGTTACATTGAAATCATAAAATACAAATTAGTTTTATCCAGCAAATTTAAGCAAATAAAACTGATACACAATTTCAAGCAGGTAAATTTTAAAAGAAAAATATTATAGAACTAAAGAATGTAACAACATGAAAAACTCAATTTACAAGAAATATATAAACATTATAAATATATGAGTAAGAAATACCCTTAAATATGAAAAGCAAATTTGTAGCTCTTTTATATGAGAAATTGACAAATACAGCAACAAAATAAAAAACATTTAAAACACTTTCGTGTGATATTGATTGATGCTCAAAACAAAAACAAGAAAAAATCTATATAGCAGGTTTAAGGAATCTGATTAAAAAATTTGATATCTGGAACATGTACCATCAAACAATTAGAGAACATACTTACACATTTTCAGGCACATATAGAATATTTATAGAAATGATTCCATATGCTAAATCATAAAACTCAGCCTAACAAATTTCAAATTATTACTCTTATTGAGTCTATGTTGTAACTGGGTTAGAAAGTAATGATTCAAAAATACATTTGGAAATTACAAAACCTCATGTAAATAATGCATTGGTAAATTAAAGTACATAATTAAAATAAAGCAAATTGGGCAGGATGATGGTAAAGTGATATTTTTAGTGAAATGCAAATAGAAGCCACAATGCAATACCACCTTACTCTTGCAAAAATGGCCATAATCGAAAAAGCAAAAAACAGTGATGGTGGCGTGGATGCGGTCATCAGAACCCTTCTACACTGCTGGTGGAAATGTAAACTAGTACAACCACTATGGAAAACAGTGTCGCTATTCCTTAAAGAACTAAAAGTAGAACTACATTTGATCCAGCAATCACACTACTGGGTATCCACTTAGAGGTAAAGAAGTCATTATTTGAAAAAGATATTTGCACACACGTTTATGGTGGCACAATTCACGATAGCAAAATTGTGGAACCCACCCAAATGCCCATCAATCAATGAGTGGATAAAGAAACTGTGATATATATATATATATATAAACACACATACCTATATGTATAGGTATATGTATATGTATAGGTATACATACATACCTATATGATGTACATACATATATATGATATATAGACATATATTATATAAATGTGTATATATCATATATATGATGAAATACTGTGCAGCCACAGAAAGGAATGAATTAACAGCATTTGCAGCGACCTGGATGAGATTGAAAATGATTATTCTAAGTGAAGTAATTCAGGAGTGGAAAACCAAACATCATATGTTCTCACTGATATGTGGAAGTTAAGCTATGAGGATGCAAAGGCATAAGAATGATACAATGGATTTGGGGGACTTGGGAGGAGGAACAGGAGGGAGCAAGGGATAAAAGACTACAAATATGGTGCAGTGTATGCTGCTCTGGTGATAATTGCATGGAAATCTCACAAATCACCACTAATGAACTAACTCATGTAACCAAATACCACCTGTACCCCAATAACTTATGGACAAATTTTTTAAAGTCATCCAAACCTTTACTGTGAAGTCATAGGTGTAATCCCATTGTAATTTCTGGAGTAGAATAGGGACTACCACCATTAAGATTCATCTCCTCTACCAATCTCAAAGGAAAAAAAACATTATTCTGCAGGGGAAAGTGTATTCAAGTGGTAGTTGGAGGGCACTGGTGGAAAACCACTAGAGCTAAGAGAGGAAGGAGAAGAAAAAAAATTTACACAGTATACACTGGGGGAAGGACAAGCATATAGGTTAGGCCCAGTATTATGTCTGACAATTTGGAAGAAATATTTGTGAAGTTAACTTCTAAAACCTAGGCTTATAGTGCATGGGTTAGACTGAGTCGACTTAAAGATCAAAAATAGTTGCCCACTTTCTCACCTTCCCCTATCACATGAATATGCATTGAGTAAAAATAATGTTAGAGTACAATTGGAAGAGTTATAAGAGGCATCCTGTCTCTGGGGACCATCACAAAGTGAGATCCAAAGCCAAATGGGGCTGATAAAAACAAGGTATCACTAGAAAATTTGAAGTCTCTAATGTCCATAGCAAAAGTAAATTTCAAATATGTCAAGAATAGCAACAACGTGTTAAACACTGAAGCCCAATTTCTGACAAGGTTAATACAAACCTACAAACTAAAGACCCAATAGAAGGAAAGAAAGGGTTAACTTTAAGGGTTTAAAACAAACAAATAAACTTTTGGTTTTACATATCCTATTCAGCATTTCTAGCATTCATAAAAAAATTACAAGGTGTATAGAAGAAAAAAAGCAGTCTGAAAAGACAATCATAACCAGACTCAAATATGACACTGATTTTTAAAATATCAGACAAGAGATTTGAAATAACCGTGATTAATGTTAGAGATTATAATGGAAAAGATAGACAAAATGCAAGATCAGACAATTTTAGCAGAGGTATGGAAATTAAGAAAAAGAATGAAAAATGATGGAAATCAGTAGAACAGTTAGAGAAATAAAGATTGATTACCTCTGATGTGCTTATCAGTATCCAAGATGAACCTGAAGAAATTATTTGTAAGCTTGAAAATAGGTCAATATAAAATATGAAATGTAAGCTTTCTTTTTAAAACTCAAGTTGAAATTAATCTTTGACATTTTCAGGTACTTTTAATATCTTCAGTTAAAATGTCAAGAGTGAGTCTAATAAAAAACCACTTATTCTTGTTGGTATATTTAATTATTTTAAATGAAATCAATTGCCCTTTACTCTGACATATGATCTCGAAACAAGTTTTGAAAGAAGTGGTTTCTCTGAAGCTCAATTAAATCATAGTATTATCAAGCTTGGTAATATAAATATAAATATCCAGTTTAAATGCACTGGGAGTGGGTTTCATGGCTATAAATAATTACTAGCATACATTGTCATCACTACTTCAGTAGAGCCATTCCATAATTATCCCTATCATTCTTTTAGTATTCATTCCATCTATGTGCCTAGCATAGTTAGGTAATGTTTATATTATTCTTTATTTTTACTCTCAGCAAATACGAAATATTTTTCAGAAGAGAAAATTGCAGTACTATAACATACAGTTGCAAATAGCTAAGCCAGGGTTTGATAGTTGTCTGAGA
This sequence comes from Hylobates moloch, assembly GCF_009828535.3. Lineage (NCBI taxonomy): Eukaryota > Metazoa > Chordata > Mammalia > Primates > Hylobatidae > Hylobates > Hylobates moloch. The sequence goes on from NW_026652279.1 coordinate 116,613,968, forward strand.
GTTCAATAACTATTTCCCTAACAATACTTTCCAGGCAGAAAATAATCTAATCTAAAATGATGAACCAGAATATATGTTAGTTAATTATTTTTGTCAAAGTTCTAGTCCACAATTGTAATAAATGGATTACCTCTGTTTTAGTTGCATTTATTCAACACACGCAGATTTAGTTAAATAGAACGTAAACTAACTGTGTTCTATTTCATTAGAAATACAATTAGGAGAAGGAGCATATGGGGGAAAATGAGAGGAACAAATATTGGTGGTTAAAAGCTAAAAAATTAGTGAGACATCCCTAAAAGATGAATTAAAACAGAGGTAATCATTTTAAAGGTTGAATAAACTATAAATATTTTCATCATTTTAAATAAGCAGTGGTAAGGAAGAAAATGTATTTTTTATTTTCAGAAATATCTAGAGATTCAAACTAATTAGAGTAAGCATTCATTTTTCCTTTTACTAATTCACCTATAAAAGTAATAGTATGGTATTTTGAAAAGATTATCGGTTTTGGAATTAAATCTATCTCTGCTTCCATTCCAAATGTGCCATTTATTGTTTTAGCTGTGGGATAGACAGTGAACTAGCTATTTAAGCATTTGTAGGATAAGTTTAATCATCTTTGAAATGGGCATAATATCAGCTCCATTAATGTCATCCCATCTCCTGTAGATTTGTTGTGAGATTAAATGAGGTATTAGATGCATGGAAATCACCTGACTTCAGACATGTCTCTTCTTAATTACTTCATTAATGTTATCACACTTATGGCTCAAAATAACTTGTATGGTAAAAATTTTTAAAAATTTTATGATTATAGATTTAATATTTTAAAATATATTAAAATTACTTCCAAAATATTTTTTGCCAGAATTGTGCATGCATTTCAATATTTGTAACAATGCAAATGTACTTATAACTATTTACTCGCATGTAATTTATGAGAATTGTTTACATAATTTAGGAAAAAAATCTTCATTCCACAAAAGGCAAATGTATTACTTTTCTTTAATAGAACGGAGAATAGATTAAGAATTAAGTGAAATATATATATATATATATAGAGAGAGAGAGAGAGAGAGAGCTTTAATTTCTTGAAAGTCTAACCCAGGCATGAGAGATACAAAGCATAATGCAACATGATGTTCGAGGTGGTACTATAACTTTAAAGAGCCATTTGTAAGTATATTTCAAATGTACTTCGGATTGACTTAATTTATAATTACTGATTATTACTCTAATTTATCTATAATTGCTATAATTACTCAAGTAATTCATAATTAGGGTGCCAAAGGCCCAATTAAAGTCCCAATTAAGGGCTAAGATTGGATGACTCCCAAATTTTTATTTGAGACTGAAGAAAAGGGCTAAAAGTAGGAAACTTAAAATGGTTGCTATGACCTCAAAGGCTTCTTTCAGGTTAAAATAAGAGTGCAAATAAATTTAGCAATAATTCAAGTAGAATTACAATGGCATCATATTTACCTTTCTGTTTTATGGCATAGATATTTTCAAAGTAACAGTTTTCTATTTTTTTCTCTGTTGTTTCATTAATTGGAAAATATTTAACAATGCGATATTTACTTATTTTGATTTCTGATGGTAACATTTTCAGGCATACTTATCGGCCTTCTTAACTTTTCTCTTAAGTCATACTCTTAGTGGCTTTGTGTTAGTATAACTATTAACATTATTCTTCTAAATATGATTTATTTTATGATTTAAAGTTCCAAATAATAGAATCTATCTATTTGAATTTTACTTTGTTTCTGTAAATTTGCTCCAATCATTAGAGGTATTCTCTATTATGTACCAGGTTACAAGGGGCATCAAAATTTTAAAATAACTGAATAAAACCAAAATATCCTTCTTTGTCAGTTTTTAGTGGTCCTTATCAACAAAATTAAAATTAAGAATAAATGTAAAGTCAGTATTTACTATAGTATACTTCTATTGCTGCAAGCTGTTTCTAGTAGCCTTACTTGTAGAAACCTCTGAAACACAGCATTATCTAGTTATCCAAAAAAAAAAAATGGACAGTCCAGGATTTGATGACAGAATCAGAGCCTTTCCCCCACTGCCTTTTAAAAACTGTAGATAAGCTCATTTTGTGAATAAAGAAGGTAATAAAACTGAGCTCAAATTGGTCACTAATCAAATACCTATAGAAAAGGGAAAACATACCTGCATCTTTTTAACTAGTTTAAATGTAGCATATTCAATTTAACTGGATTTCATCACCATAAGTGGAAATCACATGTGAGCTTAAGAGGAATTCACTTGGCTCACACCAAAGCATTCATCCACAATGAGGATTGAATCAAGTGCTGAGTAACTGATCTTTGTTCCATTTCTCATATTCATGCTGTCAGGCTCCAGTCTTACAAGCTAGGAAGATTCATATAACTGATCTGATTCACATTAATGATCTGGTACCCGATTCCATTTTTAGCAGTGATAATATATATATTTCACCAGTGAATATCTGAGCCCAAGGCCATGCTTATCATTATGTTTTCACTAGCGGATAAAAAAAATGAATGAATTTAACCATGGAAAATTTAAGTTCTATAATTCATTGTAACTAATTTACTCATTTTATTAACGAATGGAATTTTGAGTAGTAGAATGTAATGTTTCAGATCCTAGCTGCTGGACTCAAACTCCCTTGGTTTGAAGATAATTAAAAATTATAAAACATTAGAATAGTAATTTAATTACTCTGTTCTACAAATTCATTTGCAAATAAGAGTAAAATTAGCACTCACTTCCTAATTATTTTGTATAATAAATATTACATATATGTAAAACACTTAAAACTGCCTGAAATTTTGCACATTATATATAATGATTACTGTTACTCCTATTTATTATTATAATTAACACTGCATATAAATACACTTTTAGAGGTGTTTGAATTCTATTGCCAAGTATATGGTGGATGAAAGAAGAGATAGTTGATGTAATAATAAATGATGAAGTTCATGAAGGGAACAAAACTTGTGTCCAACACTACATAGTCATCCTGCCCTAAGAGGTGTTTTGTATTAGCAAATAACTTTGAAGAAAAGAAAGGTGAGCTAAGCACACAAATAATATTTTTCTTAACATGACTATTATAAAGTTAGAAGTGAAATGTGGCTTAATTCTGGGAAGCAAAAAAGAGGTGTGAGCAAGAAAGCTAAAAGGATTCAACCAACAACAATTTCCAAGGGTTCACACTGAAAAATATAAGCCAGCAACATCCTCTGTCTTTACACAGATTCTATATGAAAAGAGTTAAGATATTAAGAACTGTCCAGTAAGATGTTATGTTTGCATATAAAAATTATATTTCTTGAATTCCCAAGTACATGTATTACAAAAAAAATTACAGTAAATAGAATCAGAAAATAAATAAATACAGAATAAATATAAGTAAATAAATACAGAATATATAAGTAAATAAATACAGAATAAATATAAGAAAATAAATACAGAATAAATAAATATAAGTAAATAAAATCAGTAAATAAATACAGAATTCAAAAATAATAATAGATAATTGTTTTCAAGTCTATATTTTTGTTAAGGACTGTGATAAGCATGTTACATGCATTAATTCACTTATTTATCTCTAAAAGCCTATGCAGTAGATTACCAAAATTAGTCTTGAATCAAATTTATTGACACAATTTACATATAATAAAATTCCCTATTTTAAGTTCAGAGTTCAGTGAAATATAAAAAGTAAATACATTTACGTAATAAACACTACTAAGATATTGTACTTTAATATACTAGCAATAAAATATAAAATTTAAATTTAAAAATATACTTAACAGCATTCAAAGTATAAAATATTTAGTGATAACTAATTAAATATGCATACTCAGTACAATGAAAATTACAAAACATTGCTACAAAAACAAAAGCAAGCATAATAATAAAGTTATATACACCACGCTCATGGACCAGAGAAATCCATATTGTTACACTCCTGTGCTTAAATCTGACAAACTAGTACCATTTTGGTCAAAGGCAGAAATGAATCATTAAAAAGAAATTATTACTGTGTAGATGGAATGGGCTCCTGTGCCTAAATGGCCCCATTGATTGATCAATATTTTCATATGATTGCAGGCAGCTTTAGGATAATTTTCTAGCACTGTGCTGTCCAATATTTTAGCCTCATTGAGACACAGTTATTATTTTCTATCATTGCCTTAAACAGTCCATTGTAAATGTCACTTTGAAGAACTTGCTTAGAACTTCAGGCCACTAGTCCATGTCATTTGCATTTCTGCTGCAGTTCTGTGAGTTATAACCACACCTTTAAAAATGAGTCCCAAAGAGAACATACCTCATTTGATGCCTACGACCACAAAAGCAGATAGCTGCTTTGTTACTGGTTACTGGTGAAATATTAAATTGCTGAGCAAGCCTAATTTTAACATATATTTATTGCAATGGTTAAGAAGTCTTATTTTTATTAAAAACAAAATTTTAATCTAATACTAGAATTGATTTTTGAGTGTGAACCTAAAACAGACTTAAGATTCCATTTAATGTGCAGCAACAATATCTAAATGTTAGACATAGTTTTTTCATATTGTAGGAAATGCATGAAAAATTATTAGTGATAGGAAAAAAGACCTCTTGGACCTTATATGTCAGTTATAAAAGAAAGATTGTTATAACTGTAAATTTTTCTCTTTTGGAACTGACATCCAAGGTCCCAGAGCCTTTTTCCCTTCACTGAGGATTTTTTATGTAATTCCTACAGCATACTGTATTCCATCCTTTACAAGAAATGTTCAATCATTCACATAAGAGAGCCAGCCAGACACCTTGCCTACTACCAACGAATAAGAGAAATTAGATGTGAAGTCATGAAGTAATACATCTTTGGATTTTTTTAAGGACTTAATTACAAAGAAACTCACTTGTTATGTTATTGCATGAAAGACTGGGGACTTGCAATGTATCTCGTTAAAAAAAAATGCAATGATTTAAAATGATTTTTTTTTTTTTTTAGCAAAACTCACATGAACTAGTTAGCTCTTAATAATTTCAACAAATATTTTATGGTTTTGTGCTGATAATGAATAAATTAAAATTTTGAAGTTTAAATATGATTAATTCAACTATAGGTCTCTACAACGATATAACAAAATCAGCAATGATTTTTAATTTTTATTATAATCATCACCACTGAAGATTTGTCAACCAATTTTGGTAGGCAAATCCACCATTAGGGTACTCAGTACTGTATTCTTTTCATTTAATAAAATATGGTATTTAATTCTCCATTGAGATGATCCAACATTTGCATGGTGTATTTATAGGCAGCCCTGGGTTTATTCACTAAGGAAGTTTTTGACATGGAGAATACACATAGCTTTAAATGTCATATTCATTAATAATAATAAAATATGTTTAATGACTTCTTTGCATATTTAACTGTGGTTTTATAAATATCTGGAATATTTCAGAAGTATTTTATTCTGACTACTGAAGTCTAAACTCTGTTGATTTTAGTCCTATCATTCTGACATTTTAGTTTCATGCCCCTAAAGCAAATTCCCTTTTTCTTACTCCTGTGCTCAAAAAAAGAACAACAACCCTGAAAACCTGAACTTTAATGGTGTATATGCAAATGATCTGTCCCTCAATCCAAAATATATTTCAAAGTGGCAAGGTGTATACTTACTTTGCATGTGACCTTTTTCTAATGAAAAGCATTGACTGTTATTTCTTCCAATTATACCTATTGTTTCATAGGAGAATGATTTGTTGAGTAAACCTTTTGGTCTCTAACGGTAACACTGAAAAACAACAGATATTTGACACACACAAAAAAACTATTAAGCACTATAATTTCTAGTGTTTTCATGATGAGAAAATCTCACTTTTAATACAGGTACAGCAGGTCCTTGAAAAACATTGTTTTCTTATAATGTTGATGAAAAAAATCAACCTCTATATGTGGTCACTGCTTGTGTGGTGTTTGCACATCGCCAGCACAGCACGTTTGGCTGTGCGCAGTGGCAGGACTCCATGCTTGCTCACTCGCTCACACTCCCCTCTCCACTCTGCTCACTTTACTTTTTCAAAGTAAAGATGAAATAAATTATATACGCCATTAGCAAATTAATGCATATAAGATGCTGTACTCTTAGGTGTGCTTCAATCCGTTTTCTCCTATTATTTTCCTAAATATCCTCAAGCTCCAGACACTTACTTTTACAAATTATGATGAGGTTTGGTTTCGTGGTCTTTGTGACATGCTCGAATTATTTTTTTGATCACATTTTCATTTTCCGTCATAACAAGATATGCATGTCAGGGTCTTCTGCACCTACCCTCTCTCAGACTGGACTAAGCCATCTTCCCAGGGTATCTGGTATAATCACTCACTTTTAAAGCAAGTATTTTGGGCCAAGTGCAGTGATTCATGCCTGTAATTGGAGCACTTTAGGAGGCTGAGGCAGGCGGATCCCCTGAGGCCAGGAGTTCAAGACCAACCTGGGAAACATAGCCAGGCCAAATCTCTACCCAAAATAATAATAATAATAAAGATTTTGCTCACAATAGTTTTTCAAATCACCGTTTATTTGTGAGTAATAATATTCCACCCAGACAGAATGGAAGATGGTCTAATAAAATAACATAATTAATGAGATTTGTCTTACATGATAGAAAAATACAATGATATGAAAGTCTCTTAAAACTGGAATTTTAATCTATGGGCAAAGTGAGTACCAAGAGATGATCAAGAGCTCCAGATACAAAAATTCAACTTTGACGTTTCTAATTTAGAATTGAAAGGTGGGTAAATTTTCTTCTGATTTGTAGGATAAAAGGAATTAATAAAAATTTGATTAACAGGTTATGAGTTGGGAACAATTTTATGTAATGCTGTTATTCTTTTTGATTCCCCTTAATTAAATTGCACTTCTAAATTTGGAAACTTCTGATTTTACAAATATTGGTAGAGGGCAGAACTTGTGTCCCATAAATAGGTTGAACATGTCAAATATTCATGACATTGATGATCAAAATAATAACTTTATGATAATGATAATCTTGTTAAGAAACTAATACTAATTTAGCTCTTCCTGTCGGCACTCGTCTAAGAATTTTATGATAATTAACTAATTGAATCTTTCATACCGCATTTTTAGGTAAGTACAGTACTATTATTTCCATTTTTGTGGTGAATAAAGTAAGGCACAACGAGTAACTAACTCTTACAAGACAGAGCTTATAAACAGTAAATCCAAGATCTCAGGAAAATCTCTTAATTTGTGTGCATTGCTGCTATCAAAAAATTACTTTTTTACCTCTTTACAACTAGGATGTTGGCTCCACCAGTCAGATATTTCTCATGGATTTTTATTTTGAAGTTAGTGAGAAAGGGAAACAGAATAATAACAAATATTCTCTGTTGAAGGATGGTTAAGTTCCCAAGACAGAAGTGGCTCTGGTGGCAGTGCCATGATAAGTAAAATGGTTTGATTCATAAACGTATCTTTTAGAGATAGAAGTATTTATGGAATATTAAATAATAAAATTGTGTATAGTACACTAAAGTCTAACTTGATTTATATAAATGCAATCATTCTTGATCTGGCAAACCAAATTCAAATTTTATACACTATTTTAGGTGACAGTCCTTTACCAAACTCCAGACATCATTAATAGATTCCCAGCCCCTATAAGTGGGAGGACAAATACCCTTGAGGAAGGCATGTAAAGTAGGTCATTAGCACAATCTGTGAGTCATCTATTAGCTTTCCTCAAAGGGATCTACATCAGAAAAAGAAAAATAGCCAGACCTTATGAAGGTGTTTGTAAAACACTTCCCATGGATCTTGGATGCCACTGCAGTTCATCAGGAGGAGCAGTCTTTGATGGAGAGCAGGTGATAAATAGACTTTTAACATAAGTTCTACTTTAGGTAAGATACCATGAGAGACACACAATGTCATTTCTGAAGTTCTTATGTGTGCTATTAGATGAAGTATACTCAGCAACTACTACAACTCCTGTATTGGTGTCCATTTTGTCCAGAACAATTTTTTAAAAAGACTTTTCTTTCTTCTTTGACTTACCTTTGCACCTCTCCCAAAGATCAATTTACTATATTTGTGTGAGACTAGATTTTATTACTTTGGCTTATAGTAAGGTTTGAAGTCAGGTAGTCTGTATCCTCCAACTTTATTGTTCTTCAGTATTGTGTTGATACTTCTAAGTCTTTTGCTGTCCCTCACAAACATTAGAATCAGTTTGTCAATATCTTTAAAATAGCTTACAGGGATTTTGACTGAAGTGACATTCAGTCAATAGATAAAGTGGAAAATAATGACATCTTAAAAATATGTAGCCTTCCAATTTACGAACATAGACTATCTCTCCATTTATTTGACCTTTTTTCTCAAGATTTGTAGTGTTCGGTTTACAGATTTTATATGCATTTGACTAGATTTATAGCTAAGTATTTTATATTTTGATGCTAATCAAATATTTAAAAAATTTTATTTTCCAAATGTTTATTACTGATTTGTAGAAAAGTAATTGACTTTTGTATATTAGCTTTATGATTTCTGACTTTGCTATTCTTGCTTCTTTGTTCTAGGAGGTTTTCTTTTTCATTATTCTTTGAGATTTTTCTACATAGATAATCATTTCATCTGTTAATAGGAACAGTTTTATTGCTTCCTTTTTAATCTCTTGGTTTCCTTTTCTTGTCTTATTGGACTGGCTAATACTTCCAATTCAGTGTTGAATAGGAATGGTGAGAAATATATTTTTACATTGTTTCTGATCTTAGAGAAATGCATTCTTCTTTTCACCTTGACATATCAAGTTAGTGTGGGTTTCTACAGATGTTGTCTATCAAATTGAATAATTTCCCCCATATTCCTAGTGTAAAACCCCTAGAGAGTTTGTTTTATTTCTTTCTGAAGGGGTTTTGGAATTGATTAACTGCTTCATATGCATCAATTGATATGGTCATATAATTATGCTGCTTTGGCAGATGACATGGATTGATTGTTCCATAATGAACCAGCCATCCATAAGTTGGACAATTCCCATTGGATTGTTATATATAATTATTTTATACATTGCAGTTAATGTTTTGTTGACTTTTTTCCACATCTAAACTCAAGACATGTGGGTTGTAGTTTTCCTTCCTTGTAATGTCTTTACCTTATTTAGGTATTAGAGTAATATTATAGTAATGCTGGTAACATAGAACAAGCTAAAAAGAGTTCCTTTTGCTTTTATTTTGTGAAAGCTATTGTAGAGTATTAGTATTACTTAGTTCTTAAATGTTTGGTAGAATTTACCAGTAAAACCATCTGAAAATGATATTTTCTTTTACAGAGATTATTCTTGACTCAATATTTTTAAAAACATAGGCCTATTAATATAATGATTTTCCTTGTGTACATTTTGATAGTGTATCTTTGAGGAATTTGCTCATGTTTTCTTATGTTATCAAATTTGAAGGCATACAATAGTTTATACTATTCCTTTAATATTCCCGTAATGTCCATGGGATCAGTAGTGATGACCCTTTACAATTTCTGCTATTAGTAAATAAGATCCTCACTTTTTTTGTTAATCTAACTAAAGGTTTAGCAATTTTAGTCATCTTGTCAAGGGACTGGTTCTTTGTTTTGTAATTTTTCTGTATTGTTTTGTTCATTTCAAATTTTATTGGTTTATTCTAATATTTACAATTTCTTTTCCTCTACATGCTTTAGGTTTATATTTCTCTTCTTTCTCTAGTGTCCTAAAATAGAAGCTTAAGTAATTGATTTTAGGTCTTTCTTATTTTGCAATATATGCATTTAATGCTATACATTTCCCTCTGGGTACTGCTTTAGCTGCATACAAGTAGTTTTACAATTTGTATTTTTAATTTTATTTAGTTAAAATATTTTTAACTTTCTTTTGGGACTTCTTTAACTCATAAGTTATTTACTAGGCTTCTATCAAATTTCCAAATAGTTTGAGATTTCCAACTATCTTTTCTTATTGATTACTAAATTTAGTTTTATAAAGATTTGAGAATATGATTTTCTCTTTTCCTTTTTAAACCTAGCTAGTGACCTATCAATCGTGTTTATCCTTTCAAACAACCACTTTTCATTTTCTTGATACTGTGTATTTTTTGCTGTTGTTTTTGTCTTAATTTCATTTAGGGCTGCTCTGATTTTAGTTACTTGTTTTCTTCTGCTAACTTTGGGTTTGTTCTTATTTTTCTGATTCCTTTTGATGCAGTGTCAAGTTGTTAATTTGAGATCTTTCTAACCCCTTGATGTATTTAACCCTATGAATTTTAACCTATGAATTTTTCTCTTAACACTGCTTTTGCAGTATCCCAGAGTTTTGGGTAGTTGTGTCTTTATTTTCACTTGTTTCAAATTATTTTTTGATTTGTTTTAATTTTGTTGTTTATCCAAAAGTCATTCAGGGGTAAATTGTTTATTTTTTATAGGTGGTTTCGAGAGTTCTTTTTTCTATTAATTTCTATTTTAATTCCACTGTGGTTAAGAAGGTACTTGGTATGATTTCAATTTTTAAACATTTATTAAGACTTGCTTTATGACCAAACGTGGTAAATCTTGGAGTATGTTCCATGTGCATATGAGAAGAATCTGTCTTGTATAGTTACTGAGTGGAGTATTCCATAGATATCCATTAAGACCATTGGTCAGGTGTTCAATTTAAGTCCAGAATTTCTTTATTAGATTTCTTTCTTGAGGATTTGTTTAATGGTGTAAGTTGGATTTTGAAGTACTCCATTATTATTGTATGGCTGTCTTTTTCTTAGGTCTAGTAGTAATTTTTTAATAAATATAGTTGCTTCAATGTTATATATTTAGATTGGTTAAATTTTGCTGAATTTACCCCTTTATCATTATGAAATACCATTCTTTGTGCTTTTTTTTACTTTTGTTGTTTTAAAATCTGTTATATCCGATACAAGAAAATTGGCTTCTACTCTTTTTGTTTGTTTGTTTTCCATTTGCGCGATAATCATTTTCTATCTCTTTACTTTGAGCCTACGAGTGTCATTACATGTGAACTGGGTCACTTAAAGACAGCAGAGGTTGGGACTTATTTTTTTAAAACCAATTTGCTCCTCTGTCTTTTAATTGGAACATTTCTGCTATTTATGTTCAGGATTAATACTGATATTTGAAGTTTAGTTTCTGTTATAGTGTTGTTAACTAGTTAACACTGGAATCTTTATTGTGTAGTTGCTTTATAGGATCTGTGGGCTTTGTACTTAATGTGCTTTGTGGTAGAAAGTATTGTTCTTTCATTTCTATGTTTATAACTTCTTTGAGCATTTCTTGTAGGCCTGGTTTGGTGGTAATTAATTTACTTAGTGTTTACTTGTCTGGGAAAGACTTTATTTCTTCTTTGTTTATGAACCTTACTTTGGCAGGATAAAAAATTCTTGGCTGGCATTTTTTCTCTTTCAAAGGCTAAACATAGGCTCCCAATCTCTTCTGACTTGTAAGGTTTCTGCTGAGAAGTTCACTGTTAGTCTGATGGGATTCCCTTTGTAGGTAATTTGGCCCTTTCTCCTAACTGCTTTTAAGATTTTTTTCCTTTCGTGTTGACCTTGGGTAGTTCGATTACTGTGTCTTGAGAATCATCATCCTGTACAGAATCTTTCAGGAGTTTTCTGAATTTCTTGTCTTGTATGTCAACCTCTCTAGCAATATCAAATAAATTTTCCTGAAGTGTACACTCACACATGTTTTTCTAAGTTGGCTACTTTTTCTTCTTTCTCAGGAATACCAAAATGTCATAAGTTTGGTCTCTTTACATAATCCCATATTTCTCAAAGGTTTTGTTTTCTAAAATTATTTTTTCTTTGTTTTTATTTGATGGTGTTAATTCAAAAGACTCGTCTTTTAGCTCTGAAATTCTTTCTTTTGCTTGGTTGTGTCTATTATTAATATTTCCAATTGTATTTTGAAATCCCATAGTGAAATTTTCAATTCTAGAAATTCTGTCTGTTTCTTTGTTAATATGGCTATGTCCAGAAAAACTGGATAGTTTTTCTCACTTCTTTGTATTGGATTTCAACTTTATCTTGAATCTCATTGAGTTTCTTTGTCATTCACATTCTGAGTTCTATGTCTCTCATTTCAGACATTTCAATTTGGTTAGCACCCATTCCTAAAGAGTTAATGTGATCCTTTGGAAATGATTAAACACCCTGGCTTTTTGTACTGCCAGAGTTCTTGTGCTAATTCCTTCTCTTCCAATGAAGCTGAAAATTTCCTCTCATTTGAATGAAGCTTTTTATTACTTTTTTCTTTTTTCCCTTGAATGCATGACTGTGGTGTATGTTGTATATGATTGACTGGCTTGTTTCTGGGTGCTTTCAGAGGTCAAAGTTCTGTATTAATTCTTTTGTTCCAGAAAGTTTCATAAGGTGACTTTTTCACATGCTGCTCATTGTAAGGATGTATTTTTGTTTGATGGTACAATTCAGGCTGAAGTCCAGCAGATGGTGCTTGAGCATAAGTGCTGGCCACTAAGCTGGTGCCCCAGTGGATGCACTCTCCCTGACAGTGGGTGACAGGAAGAGAATGTGATATGCTGAAGCCTCAGGTGAAGGAGTGAGGGTGTGCATCAGCTCCTCCTCCAGACCCAGAAGAGCATAATTCACTTTCCTTCATGCCCCTGTTGCAGGGGTCATGACATTTCCATTTATAAAAGCTTTGTCTTTTGGTTCCCAGCCAGAGTATGGCAGTGCGCCATGGTCTCACTCCTCTAGCAGCTACCAGTAGGATGGGGGTTGGGGACACAGCCTCTTTCCCCAGTTTGGGTCAGGCAGCTCCATGGATTGTACTTCATTGCCAGGATACTGTTGCTCTGTTTAGGGAGGAGGAGTTGGACCCCACCCTTTGTAAAAGCTGTAGCCACCATGGGCGCACTTTCAACAGGGATGGACCACTGGAAAAGCCCCAAAGTGCTTTCTTTCAGTATCTTTAGTGGTTGTGGAGCCACCAGAGAAGCATAAAAAGCACTTTCTTTCAGTGCACGCTCACTTTCAATGAGGGTGAAGCCATCAGAAAAGTCAAAAACTGCTTTCTTTCTGTGCATGCTCATAGGGATGCAGTGGCAGGAACTGCTGCTGCAGCTAAAACAGTGCAAGGGAGAGTGAGAGGCAAGAGATGACCCCCTCTGCATGTTTTTGCTTGGGTACTTGTGGTTCCTCCTCTAGCAGTTGGCACCACACCCGTGTTTTCTTTGTCCCAAGAGGTGCTTTGGTGAACTGTACTCCTTTCTTCTTAGGGGTGATCTACACTGAGGGTTACATACCCAGGGGTCCCACAACTACCCAGGGAACTAAGAATTCCTGTGCTTGCCAAAGTTAGAGCAGGTTGTGGGATTTGTTTGTATATGGTTTGGTGGTGCAGTGGCTTAAGAGCAGAGGATTTCCAGGCTGGGCAGTGGCATCTCAGGTGCACTATCAGTGTGGTGCCTACCATCTCAGCTTGGGTCTGAGGGAGGGGTAGCATGCCTGCTTGAGCGGGCCACCAGATTCTCTGGTCCCAGGAAGTTCTCTAATCACCAACCTTTGTGTTGACCTGGTTCATGAGGGTGGAGGGACTCCCCAAAGTTTAGCAATGATCAGATTGTCAGAGGGATGAGGGAAGACAAGAAGTACTCCCACCTATCCTTTCCACTGAGCTATGAATTCCTCTGGAGTTAGTCTCAGCGAGACTTTTGCTGCTTTCTTTCTTTGCTCCCTAGCCTCTTCCCATAAGCTCTCTGAGAGTTCCTGGCTGTCTTCTCTCCATTTCTCATTCAAATCCTGACCATTCACTGGTAGCTTTGATCTTTCTTCTGAGGAGAACTGGCATGCAATGTCCCTACTCATCAATTTTGAATAAAAACAAATAAGCTGATCCCTTACTTTTAATAACTGTCCTTTCATTTTAATCCAACTGTTAAGTTTGTATAACAAATATGATACTGAAAATTTTCCTTTTTTTTGCACTATTGAATCTATATGACCAACATTTTAAATAATGATTTCCATTCACAGGTGTTCAGCATATTCTCTGATTACAGTCCTGTTTTGATATATTCTAATCAAAAGAAGTTTGTTTGAAGTTGGTCTCTCTTTCCATGTGTTTGTTTAGATCGTCACCACAAGGGTAAGGCACATTATTACCATTAGTGCAGTGACAGTCAACAATTTTTCATCTAAAAAGCAGTTTATCAATATTGACTTTGGAGGTCTGTATTACTAAGAGTATTTATTCATATATATCTGAACATAACTTGTGGGGGACAAGGAGAACTGGTATGAACCTGAAGCTTATCCATCTGTTATACCATGAGTCTTTTGTCCCTGGACCAGGAGTTGCAGCTTCTGTCCACATCTATGAAACAGTGGCTGGCTAAATTGTGAGCTTGCAAGCAGAATAAAATCTCAGACTTTGCAATTCCTGAAAACTGTAAACAGATATATTCATAGGATATCTTCTGGCTGGGCACGGTGACTCACGCCTGTAATCCCAGCACTTTGGGAGGCCAACGGGTGGATCACGAGGTCAAGAGATCAAGACCATCCCGGCCAACATGGTGAAACCCCGTTTCTATTAAAAATACAAAAATTAGCTGGGCATGGTGGCGCCTGTAGTCCCAGCTACTCGGGAGGCTGAGGCAGGACAATCGCTTGAACCCGGGAGGCAGAGGTTGCAGTGAGCCAGGATCGTGCCACTGCACTCCAACTTGGTGACAGAGCAAGACTCCGTCAAAGAAAAAAAAAAGAATATCTTCTACTATCCTTATAATTAATGTATCTTCACGTACCTGTTTTGTAGAAGCCAAATTAGGTTGTGAATAGAAACAAGCTAAGTTGTTCATTTAAAAAAGAGAAGAAAGAGAGATAAAAAGAGAGAAAAGAGGAGAGAAAGAAAGAGAGAGACAAAGAAAGAAAAAGAGAGAGAAAAGAACAACTGACTTTTCCTTTGCTATTTAATCATTAAACAGATATAACGAGTGTGTACTCTATCCCATTCATACTTTAAGATAATACAGCAGAGAACAGAGTGGGCATGGTACCACTTTTATGGAATACATCTTTTAGTTATACATGAGGAACAATATTACAGATAATGATACATAACATAAAAGAAGTGAACATTCTTGGGATAATTGTAATTAACAGACAGCTACATTAGACAAGGTGATAAAAATTCCTTTTTAACTCTGAACCTGGGAGCATGGTTTAGTGAAAGAAGTCCTGAATTCCAGTGACAGACCTGATACCTATTCATTCTGAGGAATTTGCAAGTAGGTAATCACATTTTTTCTGTCATACTGATGGATATATTTTCTAATAATAATACCAACATACTGTAAGTACCTTTAGGCATTGTGGAACACAAAATAAAGGTTAAATGTTATTAGTAGTAGCAATAAAACTACCAGAGTTCTTGTTAACCAATGTTTTTTTTCTGCTAAAGTAAAAGTTGACATGACTATCTTTTGTTTTTGACTTTATAATATGGATTTTTTTATAAGCATTAGTATCTTTATGAAGTATGGTGGTAAAAGTCAAGCTGTCTTTGATAAAAGCTTATAAAATATCTCTGGATTGTCATTTTATACATGCTATCACAGTCATTCTGCAGATGTAAGTGTAGGAGTTGGGCTTCAATGAACACTACCCTGGATTTATTCCTGGATAAATCTAGGAAGCTAGATAGACTTCCTTTTTTAGCTTAGGCTTATTTTTTTCTTTTATATTTTTTTCTTCTTCCTGATAAAAAAAAAGTATCTAATTTTAGCTAAACGGAATCTGGGCTAATCAGAAATCTTTTTTTTCTGTAGCATACTATAAATTAGAACTTTTGAAATAAGTGTTTCTATTTTAATAATTCCAAAAGGTCTTATCATTACTTTTAATCTCCCCAAATCACAAGACTACAAATGCATAGTCCTCATAGTTTTACATTCAACTCTAGGAAATCCAGGGACATATTTCTTGTAGACAAAATACAACTTGAAATCACATTCTTCATAATAAAAAAGATCAGGAAGAGGAAAAGATTGTATGTTAATTTTGTGTTTAATGGACAATGTTATGCCATAGATTAGGTTAAAAACTGAAAGCTTAATTAGAATTTATTTTGTGTTGAAAATTCATATTTGATTTATTCTTTCATATTATAAGCAAGAAGAATACACTCAGGAAAAAAAGAATGTTCTCATGATGACAGGACCAGTGAAATTAAAGTACATTTTACATTCCACTTTGCTGTACTTTAATTTTACTGGTCCTGTCGTCATTAGAAAATTCTCCTTCTCTTTCCTTGTCACAGGCCCTACTGACTATTCTATATTTCAAAGGTGTGATCTTTGGATTACATACATCAGCATCACCTCTGTCTTGTGACTGTTTAATAATCAGATTTCTAAGCCCCCAAGCAGCCTTGCTGATATTGAATTTGGATGATGAGGCTTAGAAACAAGAATTTTACTAAGTTTTAGGACTTGTTGTGTACTAGAGAGATATATAACCCTTGAATTATATGTCAATAAAATTAAAACAAAATGTCTGACTGGGGTGGTATAGTTATCTATTATAATTTATACAAATGAAACTATCAAATACATAAACAATTGAGCTTTCTTCAGAATCTTATGGTACATTTATTTTTCCCTTTAATGAAATTTTATTTTTCATCAATAATTATGCTGCCACAGTCTATAAAAATGCTGTGAATAAAATATGTATATACACACATCCTTAAAGAGCTCAAATGATATAAGTCTAAATAAGTAGTAGTTTTAATAATAACTAAAAATTTTTAAATAGTGAATAATTATAATAAAGAAATGTAAATTGAAGATAATTTATATATGAGTGATACTGATGCTTATCATTTATTATAGTTTATTCTTTTAGCGTCATTTAATCAGGTCTCATATTTGATTTTTTTAAAAAACAAAGCCAAAAGTTTAAGTTTTGTTTCCCCCAAAGTCTTCATTTTACTCTCTTCTTTAGGGCAATGACTGTGAGTCTTTTTTAAAATTGAGTTCTAATTTATATGTCATCATTTGCAAAACAAAATTGTATGTTTGCAACTGGATATATCGGTGTAGTTAAATGGTGAAACTGCTGCTAGAACTATTGAGAAGGAAAATTTATCAGATAATATTTTAAAACAACATCCTGGTTTATAAGAAACAAGACATAGCTTCGTTAAGAAAAATGATTACATTTCTGATAGTTATAATAGTAAAATCATGGGGGAAAAAGAATATGTTGTTATGGTGTGAACTTAAATACAAGAATCAGCAAAAGAACAGCCCAAGAGTAGTTGACAAAGCTGAGACAGTAAGTGAAGCTTAGATACTGTCTTGGAAAAGTGAGCTGAGAGCTATAGCTCTGGGACACAGTCATGTTACTTAGTCACTAAGGCAATTTTACAACTGCAAGTTGGGATGGTTTCATAACAGTATTCAAGAAGCATTTATTGGGCCTATATGTTAGATGCTGTACTTTTTGTTAGGGATAGACTACAGGAAAAAATAATGGATATAAAGTTCTTAGAAATTTCTAGTGTACAAATGACACATACTCTAATATTGATCACAGAGTTGGAAATAAAACAATCCTCAGCAAAATCAAAAGAACCAAAATCATAACAACACATTCTCAGTCTAAAACGCAGTAAAAAATCACGACTAAAATCGTCACTCAAAGCTGTACAATTACATGAAAATGAAACAACATACTCCTGAATTATTTTTGAGTAAATAATGAAATTAACACAGAAGTAAAGAAGTTATTTGAAACTAATGAGAACAAAGATACAACATACCAAAATGCATGAGACACAGCTAAGGCAATATCGAGAGGAAAATTTATAGCACTAAAAGCACACATCAAAAAGTTAGAAAGATCTCAAATTAATGACCCAACATCACAACCTAAAGAATTAGAGAAGCAAAACAACTCCAAATCTAGCAGAATACAAGAAATAACCAAAATCAGAGCTGAGTTGAAGGAGATTGAGATACAAAAATAATCATTCAAATGATCAACAAATCCAAGAGTTGTTTTTTTGAAAAAAATAGTAAGATAGATAGGCTGCTAGCTAGGTTCATAAAGAAGAAAAGAGAGAAAACCCAAATAAATACAATTAGAAATGACATAGGGAATGTTACCATCGAGTCCACTGAGGAATACAAATAGCCACCAGAGACTACTATGAACACCTCTGTACAAACAAACTAGAAAACCTAGAAGAGATGAATAAATTCCTGGAATCTGAAGTTGACTAAGTAGTAAATTGCCTGCCAGACACAAAAATCCCAAGACTAGGTGGATTCACAGTCAAATTCTACCAGATGTACAAAGAAAATCTGGTACAAATACTCATGAAACTATTCCAAAAAATTGAGAAGGAGAGACTTATCTCCAACTCATTATCTGAGACCAGCATCATCCTCATACCCAAACCCAGCAGACACAACAAAAAAAGAAAACTTCAGGCCAATATTTTTGATGAACATTGATGCAAAAATTCTCAACAAAATACTTGCAAACTGAATCCAGCATCACATTAAGAAGCTATTCCAACATGATCAAGTAAGTTCTATCCCTGAGATGCAAAGTTGGTTCAACATATGTCAATCAATAAATTTGATTCATCACATAAACATAACTAAAGAACTAACTACATGATAATGTCAATAGATGCAGAAGAACTTTTCAAAAGTTCAAAATTCATTCATATGAAAACTCTCAGTAAACTAGGTATTGAAGGAACATACCTAAAAATAAGAGCCATCTATGATAAATGCACAGCCAACATCATACTTAATGGGAAAAAGCTCAGAGCATTCCCCCTTGAAAGCAGCACAAGATAAAGATGCCCTTTCTCACCACTCCTACATATTCCAATATAGTATTGGAAGTCCTGGCCAGGGCAATCACACAACAGAAAGAAATAAAGGACATCCAAATATAAAGAGAGGAAGTCCATTTATTCTTGTTTGGAGATGACATGATTCTATATGTATAATAGAAAATCCAATCGTTCCCACCCATAAAAAACTACTTCTGCTGATAAAAACTTCAGTAACGTTTCAGAATACAAAATCAACGTACGAAAATGGCTAGTATTCTTATTCAGCAACAATATCCAAGTTGAGAGCCAAATCAGGAACACAATCCCATTCACAACTACACAAAAAGAATAAAATACCTAGGAATACAGCTATCCAAGGAGGTAAAATTCTCTACAATGAGAATTATAAAATGCTCCAGACATAACATAAACAAATGGAAATCATTCTGTCTCATGGAAGAATCAATATGATTAAAATTGTCATATTGCCCAAACCAATTTACAGATTCAATGCTATCCCTACAAAACTGCCAATGACATTTTTCACAGAGCTAGAAAAATCTTTTTGAAAATTCATATGGAACCGAAAGGGAGCCCAAATTGCCAGTGTGATCCTAAGCAAAAAGAACAAAGCTGTAAGCATCATGTTACCCCATTTCAAACTATACTACAGGGCTACAATAACCAAAACAGCATGTTACTGTTACAAAAACAGACACATAGACCAAGGTAACAGAATAGAGAAACCAGAAATAAGGCCGTACACCTATATGTATCTGATCTTTGAGAAAACTGACAAAACATGCAATAGGAAAAAAATTCCCTATTCAATAAATGGTGCTGGAATAACTGGCTAGCCAAATATGCACAGGACTCAAACCGAATCCCTTCCTTACACCTTATTAAAAAATCAACTCAAGGTGGATTAAAGACTTAAAGGTAAAACCCAAGACCCTGAAAACAACATGTTCAATACCATTCTAGACATCGAGTAGGTGAAGATTTCATTATTAAGAACTAAAAGCAATCCCAACAAAAGCAAAAACTGACAAATGGAATCTAATTAAACTTAAGAGCTTCTGCACAGCAAAAGAAACTATCAACAGAGTAAACAGACAACCAAAAAAATTGGAGAAAATATTTGCAAACTATGCATCTGAAAGAGATCTAATATCCAACATCTCTAAGGAACTTAAACATACTAACAAGCAAAAAGACAAAGAACCCCATAAAACATGGGCAAAAGACGTGAACAGATACTTTTCAAAAGAAGACATACATGCAGCCAATAATCATATGAAAAAACCCAATATCACTGATTATTAGAGAAATGCAAATCAAAACCATACTGAGATACCATCTCACACCAGTCAGAATGGCTATTATTAAAAAGCAAAAATAATAAGAGATGCTTGTGAAATTGTGGAGAAAAAGGAACACTTATACATGGTTGGTGGGAATGTAAATTAGTTAAGCCACTTTGAAAAGCAGTGTGGTGATTCCCCAAGGAGGTAAAAGCAGAACTACCATTCAACCCAGCAATCCTGTTTCTGGCTATATACCCAAAAGAATATGAATTGTTCTCCATAAAGATACATGCATGTGCAATTTCAATGCAGCACTAGTCTCAATAATAAAGATCTGGAATCAGCCTAAATGCCCATCAATGACAGACTGGATAAAGAAAATTTGGTATATATACACCATGGAATACTATGCAGCCATATAAAAGGGCTAGATCATGCCTTTTGCAGGAACATGGATGGAGCTGGAGGCCATCATCTTTAGCAAACTAACACAGGAATAGAAAATCAAATACTGCATGTTCTCACCTATAAGTGAGAACAAAATGATAAGAACACATGGATACAAGAGGGGAACAACAGACACTGGGGCCTACTTAAGGGTGGAGCATGGGAGGAAACAGAGAAAAAACAAGAAACAAACAAACAAAAAACAACTATTGGGTGCTTGGCTTGTTACCTGAATGATGAAGTAATCTGCACACCAAATTTCCACCATGCAAGTTTACCTATATTACAAACTTGCAGATGTACCTCTGAACCTAAAATAAAAGTTAAAAAAAGAAATTACTGGCATATAGAAAACACACAGTAAATCATGTTAGATGAGATTATGCAGAACACGTATTAAAATAAATTATGTGTACACAGTAAGAAAGGGCTACAGAAGAGTTTAAAATGCAGGGAAAAAGACAGGGACAGGATGCACAGAAATGGGGTTCTGAGAAATAGATATTATCTTCTAAGGACCTCTGATATTATGTATAGGGCAGAATGAGGGAGAGAAATAAGGCAAATGAGATCTAGCCCTTCTTATATATTCTAATTAAAGCTATCACATTCTGAAATGTATTTATGTTTGCATACGAATATCTGTATATCTGTGTGGCAAAAGATTTAAGGTAGACCAAAATTCAGGAATAGGCTGCACTTATAGAAGAAGACTGGGCCAAGGTAGGGTAAATAGTCGATCCCTCCATCTCCTGTTTCTCTGAAGTCCATGTGAGACTAAGTGCTCCTCAAATTCTCTGAAAATCAAGCTAGCATTTATTACAGAATATTATCCAAACATCTTATTTGTCTGCACTCTAGAAAATCTATCAGAGCAGGAACTGTATCATTTTTTTTTTTCATGTATCCCTGGTGCCTAGTGCAGTGCCTTGAAATAGAAAAGAGGCTCAGTGAATATTTGTTCATTGTTGAAGCTCATGTCAACTTATTCAACAATAGACATTTTTCTCTTCAATTGCTATTTTCATGTTTAATCTGTTCATATTCTGTTTGTAAAGGGAGGGAAGAAATAGGAGGAGAGAAATATGTTTGAATCAAACATTTCTCTTTTCCTGCCTCAGAGGTTCTGAAGCTAGGGGTTCTTGAACCTCACATTGCTTTTCTAAGAATGTTACTTGTCCTGTCCTCCACAAAATCACAAATTTCACTTAATAATTCCAAGGTGATGGTGCATGTTTGGATGTTGCCTCCAGGTTAAGCATCTTGACATCAGTGTGGTACACTGTAATGTTTTTAAGTTCTCTTCTTCTCCTGGAATTTCTAAAATTTATTCTTCTATATATCTGCCAAATGCTATATAGATGGAATAGTTTATAGAAGTTTCCCTAGTTATAAAATTTTTATTAGCGCAAATAATCTTTCAAGACTGAATACCAAAGAACATTTCATCTGCAGGAGAGGAATCTTTCACATTCTTTTCTACACTCTAAAAATACCAACTTAAGCTGTGATGGAATAATTATGTGTACTGTAGCACTTTGTGTATTACTATTCTAGGATATGTGCACATTTGCCTGAGGGTGTATATAAGATGGATAGTATAAAAACATAAACAAAGTGGGTGGGTGCTAGCGAAGCATAAAAGAGGAAACATTTGATGGACTGTTTTGTACTTGGTATTCTGCTTCTATTGCTCTGCTTACGTGGCAATCACAGAACTTGAATTCAGGATACAATAATATTTTTCTGGCAGCAAATTCCAGAAGTAGCTGTGTAGGCTGTTTTAGAACTGCTACTAAGTCACTTTTCTCATTAGACTGCTGATGAGATGCCTCAGGTACCTTGTTCTTTCCTGCAGTCTGTTTCCTTTTTTTATTTTTTGAGACGGAGTCTCATTCTGTCACCTGGGCTGGAGTGCAGTGGCACAATCTCGGCTCACTGCAAACTCTGCCCAAGCAATTCTCTTGCCTCAGCCTCCCAAGTAGCTGGGACTGCAGGGGTGCGACACCATGCCAGGCTAATTTTTGTATTTGTAGTAGAGACAGGTTTCACTGTGTTGGCCAGGCTTATTTTTGTATTTGTAGTAGAGACAGGTTTCACTGTGTTGGCCAGGCTTGTCTCGAACTCCTGACCTCGTAATCTGCCCACCTCGGCCTCCCAAAGTGCTGGGATTACAGGCGTGAGCCACCTTGCCCAGCTGCCATTTCCTTTTAATTTCAATTTCAATCCAGAGACATATATACGATGGCCTAGAAAGCTCAACTTGTTCTGGCCCTTACTGCCCCTCTGACCTCATTTCATGCCACAAGAAAAAGAGAAGAAATACAGAGTGAGTTTCACAAGAGTTGTGTGAAGAACTCTATGAACTGACTCTATGTAACGGCCATTTCTGGCCCTCTAGGATAGCACAAAGAATAAATAAGTTGAGACAATAAATGGCAAAAACAGAAATCAACTCAGGTATTAGTATTTTAAGAATCTCAGTGTATGCCCCAATATTATATACAGATTTGATATGTTGATTAACCTAAAGTAGCAATTTTCCTGATTCTTTGCATATGGTTCAAGAATAGTGATGGCATCAGTGAGACTATGATATCGTCATTTTCAGGAGAGGTAAATTTCTAACATAGTAAGCATTCAATAAATATTCATTAAAATTGAATAAATAAAAATTAACGAAAAATTATTGGCCCCATTTGAAATAATTACAGTTAACTTGAGTGATTACAAAATTAATATTCAATAGCAATTTAAATTTGATATGACTTACTTGATGGGCTTGAACCCAGGTTTGAATGTTGTCAATTTTCAGCATCTTAGAAATAATTACTATGCATTACTTTGGGGTCTAATTTTAAATAAAGAATATTGATGAGAATGCTCTAAAAATTACAATGAATTATCAAAATTAGATCGAATACTTTACAAAATAAATATAATAACTTGCTGTTTAGATTTTAGAAAAGTATTTCTTAGTAGAATGTCACTTTGTAAGAAAAGACTCACTTAAAGTTAATATATCCAGACTTTTTTCTTTCCTTTATATAAAATTATTTTACTTTGACGTGAGGTTATAAAGTAAAGTTCGGGTTAGGAATATAATCATGCATGCAGAGACACCATCAGTACAATCGTGTAGAAAGAAGGGTGTATCAACCATTTTACGTCAAACCTCAGTATCACACAATATACCCATATAACAAACCTGCCATCTATTCCCTGAATCTAGAATAAAAATTGAAATTAAAAAAAAAAGAAGAGTGAATAAATAACAATTCTTCATTTGAAACTGGGTATTTTCTCAAACTATTTAATTGAGAATGCAACAAATTATTTTAAAGACATTATTTTTACTTAAAGAGAATTTTTTTTGTGATTTGTGTTTGTTACTAAATTAACTGTCAAATATAGTAACTAAATGGAAGGTAATGCTGAATTAATGCAAATGAAATTTGTTTAGAAGGTGAAAAAAGGGACAGAAAAGATAAACAGCATCTAAAATGAATGGCAGTGTGAATAAGGATTTTTTTTGCTTATTTGTTTAGCTAGGAAAACATCTACATGGCATATTGGTAAAGCTTTAGATTCGTCTTATATAACAAATATTAATTTCACATTATAAAGTTTATCATAACTTTTATACCTTTCAAATGAATGTATTTTAAACTCTTACGTAGTTAAAATGAACTGTCTGGTTACATATTTTATTATCTTAACGTTGCTAAATGCTACTAATATTTTAAAATATTTACCCACTAAGAGTTCATATTTTACTCTTTATGATGCAGATTAGAAAAAGAGTTATAGTGTGATAATATAATGAGCTTGGATATTTATTCAACAGTTCAGTTTACAGATGATTGTTCACATATACGTACCATTCTATTTCAGAATGCTTTTTACATTTTGCAGAAAAGAAAACTGAATAGTATAACAAGTAATAAGAGAAGGAACTACGTATAAAATTGAGGTCCTCTGGCTTTGTTCATCATGAATATTCAAATACAGCCAGTTGGAAGGAGTCTTTAACACACACGACCTTGATGGCCAACAAATTGGAGTTTTAGTGCATACTTCTACCATAAATTAACTGTAAGCCCTAAAAAGGTTAATTAACCTGTTTAGACAGTACATTCCTTGTTTGTGAAATAATGATTGATATAAACATTGATTCTTATTCCTACTAGCTCTAAAATTATTCTGTGTAGCTGGAGCCTTACCATCTTCCTGCACGTGTTACAGTATGAATATGTTCAATGTAACAGCACATTTCCCTACTTAAGCTCTGAACCAACTCATTCAAGTAGAATAAATGAAGAACATAAATATCATCTTTATTACTAACAAAGCTTGTATAGGATAACTTGCTCCCCCACTGATAAGGAAAGGTAAAGTGTAAGAGAAAAGCCAGAGATCTTATGATAATTTATTAATATAGTCCTCTTCTTGAAATACCAAGAGTGAAATGTGTTTATCTCTTATTATTTTATTAGATTATACACATAACTCAAACCTAAATAATCCTACTGGAACTGCCAAAAGAGAGAATAAAAATGACTAAGTTTCTTAAAAACCTGAATACATGTTCACATTTATTCTATTTACTTCTTTCTCATTTGCCTTTTTTTTTTAAACTACCTATTTCAGTCAAAGTTTACAATACCAAAGAACCCTTTTTTTTTTTTTTGGTTTGAAATGCATTTATTTATTCACATTAAAGACCAACCTCTCTATATTCACTGGAAATAGGCAATTTTATTCAAATATCCATTTACTGAAAGATAGATAAACTAGATATTTTAGATTTTCCAAATGAGATATCTAGATTTAGATATCTAGATATTTTAAAAAGTAAAAATATTAGTGGCAAAAAAGTTAAAAAAAAGAAAATGGAGTAAATAAGAATAAACACATTTTAAATCTAAGAATAGACAGTAAAAAAATGAAAAATCACAAAGATATAAATAATTTACAAAATAATATATTTTTGTAATAAAATACTTATTGAACATGTATAATATATGTAATATATTATATATATTAAATACATGTATAATGTATTAATTACTGTCCCAGGCACCTTGTGTAAAAGGTGGTATCTAACTTCAATGAAGAGGAGACTGACACTTAAGGTAACAACTTACTACAGTTAGCTCAAATCTCTAACAAGTTTATGCATATGCAACATTGCATAACTAATGGTAAAACTCAGATAGAGTATATTTAACATCAGATATTAAAATAAATAAGGCTTATTTATTTAAAATAAATAAGACCTACGTATTTAAGATAAATAAGACATTAAAATAAACCAGGTCTATTTGTTAGAATTCTGTGTTTCACAAAGGGGAAAAATAAACATAACATCAGTCACATTTGATCACCTATTTTCCCATGCCATTGAGCCATTCTACTGCATTATGGAATGGCTAGTAATTGATTTGATGTTAATGATCATTTTGAAGCCATAATTTTTGTTGTTGAGAGAGAAAGCCAAAGTTACAGAGATTTTCTCCTCTGCTTTCTTTTATAAGTTGTATGGTTTTAGATTTTAATTTTAAGTCTTTGGGGCACTTAGAGATTTATTTTTTGAGTAAGGATGTGAAGGATGGGTTAATGTCTCTCCTTTTTATACAGCAGATATCTGGTTGTTCCAGTATCATTTCTTAAAAAGGCTTCCCTTTTCCAATTGAATTTCTTTAGTACTTTTATTAAAAATCATCTGAAAATATGTAATTGGTATGTTTCTATACTTTCTATTTTGTTCCACTGACCTATATGTCAGTCTTTTTGCCAATAACATGTTGTCTTGATTAATGTAGCATTGTAATAGCTCTTGAAATTGAAAGGCATTAATTATATAAACTTTATTCTTTATAATTTCTTTAACCTAGATTACTTATACTTTTATGAGAATTATGTGTTTATTTATTTAACTTTTAAGTTTAGGAGTACAAGCTCAGGCTTGTTACTTAGGTAAACTTGTGTCATAGAGGTTTGTTGTACAGATAATTTCATCAACTAAGTACTAAGCCTAGTACTCATTACTTATTTTTCCTTATCCTCTTCCTCCTCCCACCTTTCATCCTCTGAAACGGCCCAGTATGTGTTGTTCCACTCTATGTGTCCAAATTTATAATTAGCTTTTCAGTTACTACATTAAATAGATACCTACCCAAAATTTATTGTAATTTCATTGAATCTATAGATAATTTGGGAAAATTGATGTCTTAAAAAGCATTGAGCTTCCAAATCATTAAATATGGTATATTTCTTCACTTAATTCTTCAATAATTTTTCAGCAATATTTGTAGTTTTAGTATAGCAGATTCAACATCTTTTTTATTTAGTTAACTCCAAGTACTTTTTCCTGAAAATTAGTTACCTCAATTACTGTATCACTACAAACTTAAACTGCTTTTACATTACAGACTCATTCTCTTTTATCATATATATGTGTGTGTGTGTGTCTGTGTGTGTGTGTGTATATATATATAAATGTAAACTCCAATTAAAGCTCCTGAAAGTATATTAAGATATTTGGATATAAATGCAACACAATATTATTTTTAAATAAGCCAATTTCTAACAAAATGTATAACTAAAACTAGATCAAAATGTCTAAATGTATTTAAGAATCTATGAATGGACCACAACTAAATCATGATAGGACACTGTTGAAAGAAGAAAGAAATCAAGTAATATGTTCCTGTAACCTTACAGTTATTACCAAGATATACCTGTAAAAATCAATTATTTTTAAAAAGCCATTGAAATAGATACAACAGAATTATAAAATAAACATTGTCTTTTTTCATTTTAAAAGCTTTAAATTGTTTAATGATATTTTACTTCCTTTGGTTACCATTTAGAGTGTTTAAGGAGTTTTATACTGGAAATATTAGCATTTCTAAACGTTCAAACTTCACATAAAGCAGTTGTTATTTTAAAATCAATTACTGTGTTTTCTATCTCTCACATATACTTGTTATTTTATTGCTCAGTTAAATTTAGAAGTACCCACTCTTAAGACCATTTGAATCAAAAGTACTAACCTTTTCTCTTGGTTTCTTTTATTTTTTTTCATTGTCTTTTCAGACAGGCAATAGAAAAGCATTATGGTAAAAGAAGGGAAATTTCACATTTTAACATGGTCTATTAAATAGCTAACATTTTAGCTTTATGTATGAAACAGAAGGTTTTTAAAATAACTTAATTGCATAGACTAGATAAAAATTATACAGTATAATCACCATAAAGCCAGATTTTATATAGAGATAACAATACATACACACACACAAAAAAATATTTGCTCTTTTTCACACACACACACACACACACACACACACATCATCATCACCACAACCACTACTGCCAACATTTCTTTTTATAAATATAAATTCAGCTCAGTAATCTAGATACTTAATCATTTAAAAAATAAGTTTGTTTAAATATTGTATTTAATTCTGCTTATCTTATAGAACAAAGTTTCTGAAGAAAAGGAATAGCCAAAGTTAGCAGCCTGCTACTGTTTCATCTTTAAATCAGACTGTGGACTTCCCTCTACATGCCTGACCTTTTATCTCACACGTTACATCTACAATTAATGTGGTTCAGTGCCCCTCTTGTCAGTAGCTGCTAAT
Source organism: Hylobates moloch (assembly GCF_009828535.3). Lineage (NCBI taxonomy): Eukaryota > Metazoa > Chordata > Mammalia > Primates > Hylobatidae > Hylobates > Hylobates moloch. Next base: position 116,642,267 of record NW_026652279.1, read on the forward strand.
GAGATTTAAAGCCATCTTTAAAACCAGCTTCAACAGCATTAGTGTTATTTGACGGCATTTTTTGATCTGTTTTAGTATTAGGCATGTAAAAGGAACACACAAATTGATATTTGGCAGAGATGTCAATCAGGCATCTGATATATTCTTCCCGTTAAATTTAAAGTATTTTGATAGGATTTATGGCTGATGAAGATTCCTTAGCCTAGGAGTTTTCTTTTTATGATCACCTTTCGTGTTTGTTTATTTTTTTTTTGGTGTTTGCTTCAGTCTCATTCATAAAACTTAGAGATAAAGTGACTTAGAGTGAGTGTCAAAATAATTTTGAACAATCCCTAAACGAAATACAGTAGCAGTATAAAACTACATACGGTCTGTCAAGTACTTTAAATTTTTAGGATTCTTAATGTATTAACATGTTTGTAGACTTACCAGACCAATATAAACTTATAGTATTCTACAAGTTTCAAAATATAATGCATGCATAATTTGTTGAAATTGTAAAGGTCCTTTTGGATATATAAATATATATATCTTTAGAAAAGAAAAATATTCGATTTTTTTCAAGCATTAGGTAAATACAGAAATGATATACAATATTTTCTTTTTTTATTTTATTATTATTATACTTTAAGTTTTAGGGTGCATGTGCACAAGGTGCAGGTTTGTTATATGTGTATACATGTGCCATGTTGGTGTGCTGCACCCATTAACTCGTCATTTAGCATTAGGTATATCTCCTAATGCTATCCCTCCGCCACCCCCCCACCCCACAACAGTCCCCAGACTGGAAAAAAGAATGCAAAGGCACAATTCTATTATCTAATTTTAATGAGAACATAATTAGTATATAGATTTTTGAATGGTAAATTTTAATAAGTATGAGAAAAATTGAAAGTTTTATTAATCTTTCAGTCATATACTCCTCTCCAGTGAATACATGCTAAATAAATAACCCAGTTAAAGCAGATTTATGTATATATCCATGTATTACATTATATTGCAGTTATTTTAAATATATTAGAAATTAACATTTTGTTCAAAAATAAGGTCATAGTTATATAATGCTGTACATGTATGAGAGATATAATACATAGATAAGAAAGTATGATGCAGTATTTATAAATAAAAGTAAATGTTTAAATATTGGAAAGTGAAAATAAATTCTTTCAAAACTATAAAGTTAGTGTAATCAGAATACTTGGAGAAATGTTAGATAGCTAGACAGGTAAGTAACAAACAGTTAAAACTACCATTAACTGTGTTATTTGTCACTATTGGAATTATGAAGAATTTTCATTTTTACATAGTTTTTATTTATGTATAAATTTTCTTTACTATGTATGCATGTCTTCAACAATCAGAAAAATAATGTATGTTAGATTCAAATCAAATCAAACAAATGTGAAACTTCCTACCTGACTCTCCCATGTCTAGAGCCAGTTCTTCTGTGGTTATTGGATCTTTCTTGCTGTCATTATCTGCCCTGGGTGAAGCAACTGGTGCTAAAATGAATTTTTGTGTGTTAAGACATGATTATGATACCATCACTTCTTAAAGCATATGTGGAATACATATCCCATCTTATAAGCTATCTGTTGTTGTTATTGTTGTTGTTGTTTTCCATAGTCAACATTTCAGGAATGAATCTGTAATGTGATTCATCTGTAGACAGACTAAGCCTCATCAACATATAATACTGCAAGGATATACCACCTGTGATTTTTCTTTTAAAGCATCTAAGAATCATAGTTATCAAAAATAAGCAGGTGTCATCCATCCAGTAGAAGTATTTTTGCATAACAAAATATAAACTTGTTTTAAATTGGATGATATAACTATGACAAAGGTTTTTTCTGGATAATGCAACCCATATATACATTTTTAATCTAAATGATAATACATCCTGAAGCAGAGGTCAGTAAAGTATACCCTGTATGCTATACATGGCTTATCTCCTATTTTTGCAGAGCCCAGGAGAGAAAAATGGCCTTACATTTTTACATGCTTGAAAAGAAATTAAAACAATAATTATCTTGTAACATGTGAAAATTATATGAAGTTCAAATTTCAGCATTCACAAAGTTTTATTGAAATATAGCCACACTCAATATCTGCATATTGTCTATGACTGCTTTCACTCTACAACTACAGAGTTGAGTAGTTAAGACAGAGACCATGTGTCCTGAAAAGTTGACAATGTTCACTCTCTGATCCTTTTTACAGAAAAATTTATTGATGCCTACATTAAAGTATATTGCTTGTGGAATTGATTCTGAGTCCACAAGAAATGCATAATGATTCTGGCTACAGAATATTTATTCTTGGTATCCCACCTTGACTTTTTACATGACATCTACATGGGTGATTTGAAGTTTTTATTATGTCTTTTAGTCTTTTTAATACACTTATTATGATGCAATGTCTTTAAGAAAATACACATTTTCTTTTGTTCCTTGAGAGAGTGGTACACTCCTGGCTCAGACTCTGTGATGTTGCAGTCTTATATTTTTCTAAATGAAGCCCTCTATCCAAAGTAGTGTTATTTTCACAGCTGTGTTTTTCTGGCTACAATAGCTTCTGACTGCTCAATTGCAATAGGAGATGAGTTTTTAAGTATCTAGAATAAAATGAGTCTTTCTGTTTGGCATATTAATTTCTAACTATTCACTGTCCTATGACATGTCAATATACTATAAAAAGTCCCCTTGGAAACACAGCAAATGAGCATTATTCTTTGACCTGCACATGACTAATACTGTTGTTTTGTCTGTTATGTAAATCCAATTTGATTTTTTTCACAAACACTGGTTTCAGGAAAATAGCTACAACCAGACATATTACCACACTTTTCTAGAGCCTTAAAGCAAAACTCAATGACAAGTAGTGCAACATATGATCAAATATTGATAGAAGTATCTAGATATGCAAGTTTCTACAGAAGGATCAATGTACGTTTATTATCTGCACTCACAATCTTCTATGAAACTTCAGGAATTTGACCATTTTCTTTTTTAGCAACAATGTATAAAAGTGTATTTGTCACATACATAATCAATATCCAAACATTTATACAAATCAAAGTGAACATATTGTTATTTTCTTATTGACTGATGAAGCTATTAACATGAAAAGTCAATGTGACAGAAAAGTTATTGATATCTGAGAGACATTAGATGATTAACTGATTTCTACCCACACTAATTCTGTGACTCATTTTACATTTTAGAAAATATTTCACTATTAATTTTCCTATAGTAAACTTTCTATGGCATCGAAGACATATTTTAACTTTGCTCTATTTTAAATATAATTTTTTTCAAACAAAATAATTACATGATATATTTAAAAATTTGTTTGGAAGGACTTCTTATAATTTTTTTGTTAGGAAATTAAGATGTAACCAGACCCATTTACTGTTTCTAATTTCATCATCTGTGTATGTTTTCATGAATGGAAATTCATGTGGTTCCAATACATGAGACCTTAGGAGATGAGGAAGGACACAGTGGCAAGTCCACTGGATTTTCTTTTTGTGTCCCTTAACCAAGACTGGAGCCAACAGAAAATATAAATACAGAAACACTATGGGCATAGTGATAATAAATTTCCAATCTTCTAGGAAAGGGCAACCAAGCAACACAGAAAACCTACCACAAGTACCTCTGTACATCAGTAAAACAACACGGAAAAAAATTGCAGCCCTACCTCAATTAGCAAAAGCAGAGAGGGAAAACTGGACAACCAACCTCGCCAGGCTTAAATGAGGCACAGTGATCTGTCCTCCAGTGTATGTCAGAGAAGCACGATTAGAGAATGAAGACTTTCATTTTTTTTTATATTAAGGAGACTGTCTTTTCACAGTGTCAGTGTAGACCATGTGGAGAGACTGAAATTTTACCTGCAGCAGTGGTAACAAGGCGCCTGTCCCCATCCCACGAGGGTGGTGTCAAAGGAGGGCTAGAGGAGAGTCAGATCCTTCACCATCACCCAGCAGTAACAAGGCCACTTCCTATCATATTGTATTGGAAATCAAAACTAACAACATTTAAAAAGCATTTATGAATTAATTTAACTATAAAATATGACCATTACTTGTTAAATAAAGAATATATTTTAAAATAGGTATGTATTCAAAGTCAAATAAAAGTAGTGACAAATGTGTTATTTAGTTATATTTACAGAACTTCCTTAATATTAGGCTGGTGCAAAAGTAATTGAGGTTTTTGCCATTGCTTTAAATGGCAAAACCCACAGTTACTAACATCTCATAATTGTTTCTGCTTGTAATCACTTGTGATATATTACTTTAAATGAAATACATAAATCAGACATAAGTGTATTCATTTACATACATATAAATACATACATAAAATTGGAAAGAATAATATTTTAGTAACCTTTCTGTGGCTTTAATGTTACATCAAACTTGATAAAGGCTGATTGTGATATTGGATTAAAAATCCATATAACAGAAGCTTTTTATACACTGTTGCATTAAAACCCATTAGTTTGCCTTGATTTTTTTAAAGCAGAGTTGAGGTCATGGACAATTTCTGTGTCTCTCAATGCTCCCAATGCCCTATAGTCTAATCTCCAAGATCAAAAGAAAATATCAATTCTCCTTAGCACTTGAGAATGCAAACACCCCACGCATCTGTCATATTCTAATACCATCTAGTTAAAGAAGGTCTTCATCACATGGTCTGCCCATAAGTCAGGGATTTCGTACACAACTGCATTTGTAGAAAAAGACAGGATTCATTTGTGAATCCTCAAAAAGTGGGAGTACTGATGACCTGGGCAGTAAACACAGCGCTGCCACCTGATTCATCCCCCACTGTGTGATGCTGCTATGCGTTTCTGCTTTTCTTCCTATTGTTTTTGCATAGTAAAGGGGAGTCCTGGTTGACTTGGATGCCAAGTCAAATATCTCTATGCACTCTATTCTTTAAATAAAGAGATTAAGTTGACTGGAGAGACTAGTGAAAAATGGAGATCTTTCATCCAAAAATATGAAAGATACTAAAATTAGTCAATCATACAAATTTTAATGTAGTGAAAAGCCAGAAATCACAAACAGTGTCTGAAATGTTTGCCAAAGCCAAAAGATTAGGAACTGACACTGAAAGCCAGATTAAAGTACCAGGTATTTGTATGCCTACGGGGGCATAGTCAGCGAGAGGGTTGGCTGCATATGAAGGAGTAGGGGTAAGATAGATATCTTAGGTGAAAATACATACAAGAACGTGCATTTCTAGACTCAATGCTCTGGATATGATAACCATGATGAGTACTAAGAAAATATAGTTACTCATTTACATATTACTTACGTTCAGCCAAACTGATAATGCATTACGTTTTTTAAAGAGTTACATCAAACAATAACTCCTGAAAAGCATGTCATCTCTATCTACTCCCCTCCCCCATATATCGTCAGATATTTTTCACAGTGATATTTTTGACTTAGGTCTTTTATTTTTTAAATTTTGTTTTAATTTATATAATGTATTTGTGAATTTAGATCAAATAATGTAATCTCTTTTTCTTTATTGTTATTTGTTTTTTGCTCACTTTCTATAATATTAAATCTCTCTGACCTACTGCAGTGATGACAAATAAAATAAGAGCTTTAAAGAGTTTTAAAGGTAGAACCATTTTTCTTTCCTTAGATCAAATAATATATTTTGCAGGGTTTTGCAAATATTGCTGGGAATTTTCCTCCAGCTTTTCTGATGTAAGTCATTAAACTGACCTCAAGAAAAGAGAATTTGTTCTTTTGTTCTGGAAGCCATTTCAGCATTTTGATAGACAAATAAAGTCTTTGTATTTTTCTAGAATTCTGGTCTATTTCCATATACTCAGGTGTTAATGAATTGACATAATTCTGTTACTTCAGCTGTGGCCACAATTCTTATCCTGTGCTGTGTTTTGTGTTAGCAACTAGCAAGACTAAGCTCCAGCTACCCACAGTGGTTTGGTGATTTGCTTGACGATGCATCCTTTATTGATGGGGGCTTACTTCCAGTTTTACTCATCCACTCCTCTACTGATGTTTTCCTGAATTTCTTCCCAAATATACTACTTATGTTTGTATGCTTGTTTCAACATCTGCATCTGAGAGGTGAAAACTAAAGCTGCCACCTTTTTCAAATTTTTGTTTATGTGGCAATTACTCAATAGCCCTAGTACTTTATTTTCATGGTTCTCACCAAGGGATTATCCAATTAGAACATTTTAAAGTCGTTAAAATCCAAAAGCTAATGGAAATGGTCAGTGTAGACAGCACACAGTTGCCTGTAGGCAGGAGTATTTGCAAGGACATAGAGAAAATCCTATGAGAAGAGGAATATACATCTCATTCAGATGCACAATTCATATACACAAATGGTATATGGGTCGATGAAACTAGCCTTGACCTGCCATCATTATCCATTAAAGTAGTTAATAGAGTAGGAGAGAACCTCATAGCATTATACTGGAAGAAACATTTACCTCTCAAATATAGTCTGGTTCAAATATTGTCTGACCCAGTAGAGACTTATTAGAATATATCACCTGATTTTGAAAGCCCCACTATAGATTAAATTTATCACCAAGTGGACCTAGAATGACTTTAGCCCTAGGTAACATCCACTTAAGAGGGGTCTGAGTATGGGGGGGTCAGGAATGATATGTGATCCGGCTCTGCAGCACTGCTAAATACCATGCATTCATAGGTACTGTCTCTGCTAAAAAGAGAACAGTGAGTCTCACAAGAACAACAGACACCCAACTTAGCATCTTTGTAAATATGTACCTCACTAGCTTTCATTATAGTGCAAGTTTATACATACATACACACATATGCATGTGTGTTGTGTGTGTATTTTGAAAGATCTACATATTCTCTAATTGCTAAAACTGATTAAATGCATAGTAGTTATTAATTACCAAAATCTTACTTTCACAGATCAAAAAATCAAGGCTGAAAGAGGTAAAAATGTGGCCTAAAGTCTAACCTGCTCGCTCACTGCATTATACATCCTCTCGGGACTTCTGTCTGTATTTTCAAATCTCAATACTCATATAAGCTTCCAAAATGTGATACATACAACAAGGAAGTTCAAAGATTTCTAACTTTAATTCAGCATCTCAATGCAAAACAAATTTCTGCAGTAATTTAACTGATAATAAAACAATAACAAGAATGCATCCTGAAAAGATGTAGTAATTAGTATTAGTGTACCCAAAGAGCCATGTGACTTATTCTATGTGATGAATGCTATCCTGCAAAACACAAACAAGATAATTTGGGAACTTTAGCAATAACCAAGACAAAGCAATGAAGAATATGTAGACTTTTTATTTTTTACTTTTTTTTTTTGTAGAATCAGTCATCTGTTTATTTTCTTCTTTTTATTTGAAGTAAAATAAATACTTTTCTAGTTCAATCTCACATTACTTTCATTCAGAGTTTCAGAGATAGTTTAATCTGAAAGTGGCCTTTGAAGAAACCACATATCTAGTGAAATTCTCCAGCCCTTTTCAGAAATAGTCTCAGAGTCTTTGTAAATGTCAAAGGAGAGCCACAAATCTCAAACAGTTGCCAAAACCAGAATATCTCTGAATGTCACAATGATGCTTGGTACATGTCTACCATACAGGGCTTTTTTTGTGGGTGTCAAATTCTGTCAGGTTCATCTTAAAGAAGCATAACATTTTAGGAGAGGATTTAAGAGGTTTAGGGTAAAATAATACTTATGTTTTGCATGAGTCAACAGTTACTGCAGTTGAACATGATCAGGTTGAATAGCGGCATGTTGGTGCATTTCAATTGCAGAGAAGTTTTCAAATGATTTTAATTTTTACCCATAAGGCTATGATTAATCATGTTTTCATGCTGTCTACTTAAGTAACAGGAAAGTAATTTCCATTTTTAATTCTAAGTCATTGGTGAGTTTTTGACATTTTATTTAGTGGCATGGGTTAATTTCATACTCATCAAGGTATCTTCATAATTGAGACACATTGGGTTACTAAAGCAGCAAGCTAGTATTTTTAATAAAAACTAAGGACCCTGCTGTTACTCCCTATCATGAGATAACAAATTTAACCCATGACAGTGTTTTATCATGTGATTTACAAAGTTTCACAGAGAAATATAGATATCTGCTCTAATGGCTTGTTATTTGAGTAACACAAAATATAAATGCCTGAAACATTTTTAAATTTGTTTTTAACTGAGGTATTACTTTGAGTTGTAAACATTTTTTCTTTTAGGTTTTATTTAGCTGTTTTTGTGTGTGAGTCTGTTGCTTTAAGTATTTATTCAAATATATATGTTTTTAAAGGCATTTTTATGAGTGATATTTTGATTATTTCTTTTGATTCATTGTAAGTTTTGCCTATTACGGGGTATCCTAAATTGGTATTCAAGCTTTTAATACTTTATATTGTTTATTTCTTTCATATTTTCTACTTTCTAAAATTTCAACTGAATCCTTTCTAAAATTAAACTGTGTAACACACAGTTTTAAAATAAAAACTTATATTTCCCCATATTTATTCCATTTCTGATCTTCTTTTCTCTAACAAGGATATCTTTTAACTCCTCACATTTCTACTTCCCACTATAAAAACCTTTCCTTTTAAAGCTTATTATAATGATTTTTCCACAAAACTTACTTGATACTTCAGGTTCCACATAACTTTTTCTTTGAAGTAAATGTCTGTATTGTACAAGTGACCCTTCCTATTACCGATTAGAATGAAATCTGATCCCTCCTTTCCTTGGCAGGGCAGGAACCAATTCTTAAATATCATCATATCTCACCATAATGCAGTACCTAATATAGTACCTAATACCAAGGTTAGCATATAACAGATGTTCAATATAATTTTGAAAGAAAGATTGGTTGCCTTCATTTTATGGATATAGTGCTTCCTATTTGGAGACTACATTTTACATTTTTCGTTACAATTGCTTCTGACCGTGTGACCGAATTCTTGCCAATGGATTGGAACAGAATTGCTTTAGAGAATTTCACATTTACTTTCTTAAAGAGAAATCCCTCCTCCTGACTATGTCTCATCCCCCCAGGACAGAGAACTAGAATCTCTTGGGGATAATGGAGAAAGTATTAGAAGCAACTGAACAACTAAAAAGTGAAGTCTCTTTTTAATTTTATTTTTTAAACTTGCATATGATAAATGTACATATTTATGGAGTACACAGTGAGTTTCATTACATAAAGTGTACAGTGATCAAATTAGGTTAATTAACATGTTCATGTTCATCCCCTCAAACATTTATCATTTGTTTGTGTTGGCAGAATTCAAAATTGTCTCTTCTAGCATTTGAAAATATGTAATTTGTTGTTGACTATAGTCACTCTACAGTTGTATAGAATACTAGGAGAGAAACAAAGCCTCTTCTTGGATTTAGAATACATACCTCAGGATTATTGTTTGAAAAACAAGGACAATAACAAAACCTTATTTTGGTTCATTAACCATTGTTTTATTGGGTCTTTCCTACTCTCTCTCTCTCTTTTTTTTTTTTTAACGTTAGCCTAGTCTTAACCTAACAAATTTAATAAAATAAATTAATGAATTTGAAGTTTTCGGTGTTTTACATTTTTTAACATCCGTATATGCACTTATTTTATATATCCTGATTTACTATCACACACTCAGAGGGTCTACATAGAATTATCATTTTGGGTTTGATAACACACATGCACGAGGCATGTTTAAACATCTGTAAAGAAGCCAGAATATTAGGAAATGAAATACTAGGAAACTAAAGAATAGACCATTTTATAGCATCTTAGTTGGAAATATGGTAATCTTCTTTAAAATTATTCTATAAAACCACTAGAAAATCTGAAATCGTAAATACCCATAAGCTACTAACATCATCAATTTTATGTGAGAAAAAGGTCAAAAACTTATTTCTTCAAATATCATTTTTGTTAAAAAGCAGACAGTGATTTGGAAAGATTTTTAAAAATCATATATTACATTTGTTTTTTGGCATTTAATATTGCATTTTTACAAAGTCCTGATTTAATGACATATAATCAGCTCAGTGATATTCATCTTTTAAATGCTTTACTAATATTAACAAATTTTCCCTCAGAAGAACACTCTATATAATTATAAGACAATGAAACTAAACAAGCAACCTAATATTTTATTTGCCACAAATAAATAATCTTGGGCATGAGTAATAGCTTTTCATCAAGTAATATCCATGTTATGGAATGGATATTTATGTTCCTCCCACCAAAAAAATTAAAGTTTGAAATCCTAATCCCCAATGTGATATTAAGAGGTGGAGCCTTTGGGAGGTAATTAGGTCGTTAGGGTAGACTCTTTAGGAATGGGATTATGGATCTCATAAAAGACAGCCCAGAAAACTCTCTAGCTGTCTCTTTCCACCATATGAAGACAGGGCAAGAAGCAGAGACTGCTACCCGGAAGAAGACCTCACCAGAGCACAGCCTCTCTGGCACCTGAATCTCAGACTTCCAGCTTCTGGAACTGTGAGGAATCAGTATTTGTGGTTTATAAGCTATTCTGTTTATGATACTTTGGCTAAGCAACCTGAATGGACTAAGAAAATCTACTTTTTAAATAAAACATAATACACAGCAAATTTAATGATGAATTTTTTTTTTTAGTTTTACATCACTGATACCTGAAATTTCATCAGTTGTCTCTGAAAACATTCTTCATCTATTTCTAGGCTGAAAGAAAAGGAAAAAAGAAAGTTAAATTATGAATCATAAGCCTATCAGATAAATTTAGTCATAATAGATCATCTTTCTAGATCATAAAAGTTTTCATTATTTTATCCAGTACAAGTATGCTTATGTTAATATTAAATGCATATGTGTACTAGATACTCTGTTGCCTGAGTAGTTTGTTACGCTTGAATTATAATCATATTATAAAGTACATATTTGGTGGTCACATGTACATGAAGCTGACATAATTATAGAGTAATATCATGGAAATACATAGATCTTAATTTTTGTTTTCTCTGCATACTCTGACACTTTATGTCTTAAATATGGATGTGGAAGCTAAGAGTATTTTCTTTTTTTTCATTATTCTATTTATTTATTTATTTATTTATTTATTTATTTATTTATTGAGACGGGGTCTCACTCTGTCACCCAGGCTGGAGTGCAGTGGCACATGCTGGGCCTTTTTAAGGGAGGACCCCATTACTCTGCTAAAATATTATATGATTAGTCCTTTAGACTTCCCCAAAAAGACTTACACCATCTACCAGGGTGGCTGTACATTGGTTGGAGGAAAATAGACTTTCTAGGAGTTGCCAAATGCTGGCTCTGATCTGACACTAATGCCTATAGCCTCAAAACGTCACTGTGCTCACTCAGTCAGAGTAAGGGGTTACTACATAGGTCAAGTGATGAATAAGGTTTTAGGTTAGGTACATCTTAAAATGGTTGTAGTAGCTCTCCAAACACATGTATTGATTATTTCTACATTTCTGGAATACATAATTGGAATAAAACTACTCAGCAATGGGCAGAATCTCCATATTGGTTCCCTAACTGTGTAGTTAGAGATATTTTGGTAGACAAGGCAAAATGGAAGCCCCTAGAACTTCCTTTACCTACCAAAATGTTGACCAAAAGCAATGCCGTATTCTTCAATGGACTGTGGAGATTAGTGCCACCAAAGAGGACTTAAAAGATGCAGGGATGGTGATTCTACCACATCAGCATTTAACTTGCGTATTTTGCTTATGCAGTAAACAGATTTTAGAGAATGACAAAAGAGTACAGTAAGTTTAATTACGTGGTGACTCCACAGTTTACATTATGAATGGCTTCATTGTTACAGAAAATTAACATTTCCTTGGTACCTGGTATGTTGTTACTGATCTGGTATTTTAAAAATATACCTATTAGTAGCCACCAAAATTGATTTGATTTCAGCTGACAAGCCATCAATATACCTTCACTATTTTACCTTAAGGGTATATGAGTAAGCAAGTCTTCTGTTCTAATTTAGTCCACAAGGGTTGTCTTTCTCTTCCACAAGATATCATAGCAGTTCATTATATTGATGTATTATGCTGATTGGACCTGGTGAGCACTAAATAACAATTAGTCTAAATGTATGGGTAAGGCATTTATGTGTCAGAAGGTGGGAGGTAAACCACTCAAAAATTCAAGGGCCTTCCATCTCAGTAAAATTTCTGAGTCCAGTGGTCCAGGGCATTATGAGGTATTCCTTCTAAGGTGAAAAATAAGTTGCTACATCTGGCTCCTCTTGCAACTGAAACAGAAGCATGACACCTAGTGGGCCTCTTAGGATTTAAGAGGCAACATAGCCCTCATCTGGTTATGATAAAGCAAGCTGTTTCAAAAGTGACCCCAAAAGCTGCAAGTTTTGAGTGGGGCCCGGAACAAGATAAAACGTCCAGGCTCCCATGCAAACTGCTATAACTATTCGTGATAAATGTATCTCAGATATTAAAATAAGCTAATATTTTGAGGAGGCAATAAAGGTTATAACTTTTTATAAATTTTTTAATATTAGTCAAATATGGAGATTTTCCTGTTGTAAGTTTGTTAATGTTGAATGCTTCTTTATACACCTCAGGAGATAATTAAAAATGCAAATTGATAATATGTTTGTTTTCTGCATATTACATCTTATCATGGGCAAGTGACTATGCTTTTTATGACTATACTCAAACAAATGACAGTTGCTTTCTGCCTTTTTACGTAAAGATTTTAAAATAAATGATTTACTGAAATATCACTTATTTTTTTTTGTTTGTAGTGGATTCTGATAAAAAAAATGTTCATGCTGTGTGACTTTGAAAATGCCCTTTACTGGCAGGCAGCCTTTATTACAGCATTACTGTTTGCTGGCATTAAACAACACAATCAGGAGCCAATTTAAAGTCTAGAAATCAACCTATTTGAGATTAAGAGGCTCCCTATATGGCAATTATTCCCTTAGATGAATATACTATCTTTATTATTCCATAAATTTTGCTTAGCTTAAATCATAGAAGCACTTATGTATATTACATCACTGTAGGTAACATTTTATGTAGAATTTTCCAAAAAGGAACTTTGCTATATCTCATAATATCTAGTGATTTAAAACATTCATATTACAAGTCATTCCAATGTGCTACATTGGAGTGTGTTGAGAGAGGACTGAAAGGAACACCACACTCAAGGTATTTGATATCTTATATAGATGAGTTTATTAAGTAGAGATAAAATGTACTTTTACAGGGAGATTCACAGAATTTGATAAGTACTACATTTCCATTTCCAATAAGCTCAGTATTGAATCTTTTTCAGCATTTCTCTAGGATTCTGGAACAGAATATACTATTTCAACATTTGAATTTAGAAACGGTATTATTTATGTTAGAATTAAATTTTGTTAGTGACTAAAATAATTATTACTTCTCCATTAAAGAAGTTATTCTTATCTCAGTTTTTGCTTTGAAATTATACACTAAGTATTAAATACAAAGAAAACAATGTGAATATTTCTAAACTTATTTTTATGTGGTTAAAAGTACAAGGAATCCATTAAAGACGTTAAAGACATTTATTCATAATACATAATACATAACAGCTCAATCCTTAAACATGTGTTCCACAAACCACTGCCATTGTTGCAACTTTACTGTTTTGATAAGCTTATCTACCAAATCTGAATTCCTAATTGTTTCATGAGGAAATGAAGACATTGGTGCCAATAAGAATAAAATGGAAGAAAAGAAATACACGCTATAGAAAAGCTGTATAATGACATATTTATAGGCCTTCCCACCCTGCCTCATATGGCTTTTTGTGCCGATTCACAGAATTTGATTATACATTAAAGAAGCTGGAGAAAACATTTGGCACTCTTAGATAAAAATTTTTAAAAAGTCTTTATCTTAATCTCTTTATACAGGCACACAGGAGTGCTACATGAAACTTAACATGCCAACCAATCCAAATTTAAATTATGAATCTTCACCTCAAATAAGCTCTCAATTCTTCCCAACAATATTTTAATTACTTCCCCTTTTGTACAGTCTCTCTGCCTTCCTAGAAAATAATTCCACACTCTACTCTCTTTTACTCTCCAACACCTCCTCCCTATCATCATTCTCACATGATGAATTTGCATCTACTTCCAGAACAAAACTTCCCTGACTCCTTCTACCACGTCTACCTCTATCCATGTACCCTGTCGTTTTTGCTGATACTATGAAGCTGTCCATTCTCCAATCTAATTCAACCCCTCCAAACGTGCAGGAGATCCCATACATTTTAGCTTATGCAAATAAATTTTCCCACTATGCATCATATTTCCCCTCTTCTCTGGATTATTCCCTTCTGCATACAAACATTCAGACTTACATTGTTTTCCCACCTTAAATGTTTTCTTGACTCTACTATGACTTCTTTGTTTATGATAACAATAATCCCATTTATCTGCTTCTCAACGTGAAGGTCTTATATACAGTGCCTACATTAAAATTGTACTTTATAAATACACAACTAGATTAAAAGTAAAATAATAGAATAACATAAACTATGCCAATGCTAATGAAAATAAACCAGCCTGGGCAAAATGGCAAGATCTGATCTCTAAAAAATATAAAAAACATTACCCAGACATGGTGGTGTGCACCTGTGCTTCCTGCTGCTAGGGAGGCTGAGGCAGGAGGATCACTTAAGTCCAGGAGTTCACAGCTGCAGTGAGTTGTGTTTGCAATCCAGCCAGACTGGGTTACAGAGTAAACTCCTGTCTAAAAAAATAAATAAATAAAAAATAAAAATAATGGGGCTTGTCACAGTGGGTCACACCTGTAATCGCGGCACTTCGGGAGGCTGAGGCAGTCAGATCACATGAGACCAGGAGTTCTAGACCAGTCTGGCCAACATGGTGAAACCCTGTCTCTAATGAAAATACAAAAATTAGTTTAGAGTGATGGTGCGTGCCTGTAGTCCCAGTTACTCTAGAGGCTGAGGTGAGAAATCGCTTGAACTCGGGGGATGGAGGTTGCAGTGAGCCAAGATCGTGCCGCTGCACTCCATCCTAGGCAACAGAGCAAGACTCCTTCTCTAAATAAATAAATATGAAAATAATAGAGCACAGTGGTTATTTTATATCAGAGATGGTAGATTTCAGAATAAAAAATGTTACTGGGAATAAAAAGGCTCATTTCAAAATGACAAAGGGATTGATTCTCTAAGAACCAATAACAATCTTAAACATTTATATACCTAATAACAAAGCTTTTCACCTTCAGTGCGAAATAATTTGATCCCAGTCCTCCTTATCTAATCTGATGACAGCTCTCATCTTCCAAGTAGTTAGGTCAAATTCTTTGACGTTATTTTGGATTGTTTATTTAACATCTGCAATTAATTCATCAACAATATATTGTTGTTTCTACCACCAAAATACATTTAGAGGTCCAACACTTCTCATTGCCACCACTGCCTTTACCCTGATTTGTGTGCCATTTTCTCTTGCCAGGATTACTGTTGTAGTCTTCCAGTTTGCCAAATTGCTTCCATATTGGCCCCTCCTTTCCCAGTGTCTACTTTGATTTTGTTTATTGTTTGTCTATTCCTACTTGTATATGAATTTCAGGAAAGCTTGGATTTTTTTGTTTATTGGAATTTTGTTTTGTACCTAACTAATCCCTAGAAAATAATAAATATTCAATAAATTAATGTTTAATGTTTTTGTTTAAATGTTATTTTTATTGTCTTGAGTGTATACATGCAGTTATACATAGGACTAAAAATTGTGTTGGATTATGTTATTTTCTGTCTGTCATTTGCTTTAAGACTGTCTCAAACTCATTGCAACATTATTAGGGACGAATTTGAATATTTTTCTCTTTACACAACACTGAGGACTCATTGTTTTTCCATGTTCTAAATTTTTCCAAGGTTTTTCTTTTCTTTTCTTTCTTTTCTTTTTTTTCTTTAATTTTAGAGATTTTCTTTCTAAAGCTATTTTCTCTCCTGATATGGTTTGGTTGTGTCTCCATCCAAATCTCATCTTGAATTGTACTC
The DNA here is from genome assembly GCF_009828535.3 of Hylobates moloch. Lineage (NCBI taxonomy): Eukaryota > Metazoa > Chordata > Mammalia > Primates > Hylobatidae > Hylobates > Hylobates moloch. The sequence continues at coordinate 116,658,343 of NW_026652279.1, forward strand.
CCATAATTCCCACGTGTCGTGGGAGGGACCCTGTAGGAGAAAATTGAATCATGGGGGTGGTTTTCCCCACACTGTTTTTGTGGTAGTGAGTAAGTCTCACGACCTATTATGGTTTGATAAGGGGAAACGCATTTCCCTTGGTTTTCATTCTCTCTCTTGCCACCTGCATGTGAGACATGCCTTTCACCTTCCACCACGATTGTGAGGCCTCCCCAGCCATGGGGAACTGTAAGTCCAACAAACTTCTTTCTTTTGTGAATTGCCCAGTCTCAGATATGTCTTTATCAGCAGTGTGAAAACGGACTAATACATCTCCCTTTCAATCTGTAGTGGTCACACTGTTTCTGCTGCATACCATCACCCTGGGAGACAATATCATTGTTTTTAGTAAATTTTGAAGTGTTTACTGTGGTTTACTGCATGGTTTTATGTTTCTCACAGTTTTAGAATTACTCACCATAAAATAAAATCTTATAGATATTAAGCTTCAATCAGGTATCCAAAATCTTCAAAGCTTTGATATCTCATTATTGCAAACAAATGTAATAATTCGTGGACATTTAAGGTAGCTTGATGATATGAAAAAGAAAGATGATGGTAAACAAAAAAAAAAGAAAAAAATACCAAAAATAAACAAAATTTTTCCAGAAACCAGTATTATCTGAAATTCTCAAATTAGTTTGTGCAAAAATAGCAGCCGAAGGGGCAGGGGGAACATTAAGTATCAGGTAACAACAACTCAAATTGCTAATTTCTTATCATAAATCATGGAGGATAGAAGGAAATGGCACATCATTTTCTAGGAGCTGAAAAGAAAGTAGGTCTGTATTTTTCCTGTATTTAATATATCCTTCAGAAATTAAAGTGAAGTAAAGACATTCTCAGACGTAGAAAATCTAGAGATTTAATTGCTAGCATACTAGCACTAAACAAATTACTGAAAAGAAAACTTCTTAAAACAGTGGAACAATTGAAACACTTGGAACATGAGAAACAGAACAGGAGAAACATTTAATTGAAATGATAAATAGCTAGATAAATTGAATAAATATTTTTTCTTTTCAGTTCTATGAATTTGTCAGTTGAAAAAATAAAACACTTTTTGATAGGGTTTTATATCTATGAAGATATAATACACGATACAAACATAACACAGAGTTTAGGTAAATGGATCAATATATAGTATTTTTCCTATTTTCCACTTGAGTTAGTAAAATATTAATACTAAATAGACTCTAAAAATATATATTATATTTTAATCTTTAGAGCAACAACTTAAATATATGCAAAGGTATATAAGTGAAAAGAAAATAGATAATGAGAATAAAATACTACAAGTAATATTCTATAAACCCATAGAAAGGAAGAATAGAGAAACAGAAGAACCAAACAGAAACAACAAACATAATATAAACAATAAAATGATAAACCTAAATCCTGCTATTTCAATAATGTTAAATACAACTTGTCATACATATAAAGATAAATTTTTCAGAGAATAACAATATTACTCAATCATAGCTGCATGAAAGAAATTATCTTAAAATAGAAAATATGTAGTTTAAATGTAAAAGGATCTAAAAACATACAATGTCAACAAAAATTTGAAGAACACTGAAGTGGCTATATTAATAACAGAGAAAGTAGACTTCAGAGAAAAAAACAAACAAAACTACCAGGCATAAACGTTATTACAAAATGACAAATGGATCAGTTCACTAAGGGGACATAACAAATGTAATTGTGTATGCTTCAAAATATATGAAGCTAACACTGAAAAATAGAGAAATACAATATTACAGGTATCAACACCAATCTCTCAGTATTAAACAGAAATAGTAGACATAGTTTAAGTATCCCTACAGAAAAACTGAAAACTACCATCAACCACCTGGATCTAATTTCAATTTATATAACACTCAACGAGCAATGTGCATTCTTTTCAAGTGTACCTGGAACATTCACCAAATAAAATTGTTTCAGGGATTGTAAAATTACTACCTATTGGGGGCTATGCTTATGACCCAGGTGATGAATTCAATTATACCCTAAACTTCATCATTACATAACATATATTTGTAACAAACCTGCACATGTACCCCCCGAATCTAAAATAAAGGTTGAAAAAGAAAAAATGATAAAGTAAACCCTGACAGTTTTAAAATGAAATCATATGTAAGTTATCTTCTCTGATCATTACGAAATTAAACTAGAAAAAAAAACAGCAAAATTTCCCAACATTTGGAAATCAACTGTTTCTAAATAAACCATGGGTAATAGAGGAACTAAAATAATAGAAAATATTTTGAACTAAACTAATATAAAAATACAAAATATCAAAATTAATGGGATACAACTAAAGCAGTTCTTCACAATATTAAACATTAGAAAATGTTGTTTAATGTTGTTTAATACATGACCATATAATTAATACAGAAAAATGCATGAATCCAAATTTAATATTTATTCCTGATGAAAAACTCTCAGCAAACTATAAATACAAGATAACTTCCACAACCTGATTAAGGACTTCTATAAAAATCTACAGTTCATATTATTCTTAACAGTGAAAGGTGGAAGACCTTATTCCTAAAATTGGGAACAAGAAAAGGAAACCCCTTTCCCTCTCCTGCTGGAAATACTGGTCAATTTACTAAGAAAGGAAAAAGAAATATAAGACCTATCTCTTAGAAAAAAAGAAATAAAGTACTACATGTTCAAAGAAGACGTGACTGTCATTGTAGGAAATCAATTAGAATCTTTAAATATACAATTAAAATTATTATGTGCATTTATCAACATTACAAAATACAACACAATACAAAGTCAATGTAAAAATCAACTATATTTATTTAATATAGCACAGAACATTTCAGATGAGAATAAAAAATATTATGCCACTTACAATACCTTCAAAAATAAAATATTTATATATAAATCTAACATCATAAGGAGTGTGAATTTAAAAAGGTATATTTTTCTGAGTGTAATTTGAACTTTTAGTTGATTTTGAGACACTCCAAATTAGATTTAAAGATTATTCTAGTCAATGCCCCAGAATAACTACATGGGAGCAATTAGTAAGATATTGATTCAAAGAAGTAAAAAAATATGTAGTCCTGGAATAGAGTGATGAAAAGTGGCTAAGCTCACAATATGTGTTAAACATACACATCAACAAACTTCCTTATGGACTGAAGGTAAAAGGGGAATCAAGTATAAGTTGAGATGTATGGGCATGACAATTGTATAACTAGCATTGCTATTTACTAAAATGAAGAAGACTATGGAGGAATCATGTGATGAGGAAATCCTCAAATTGCAATTTTGGACATGCTAAGTTTGAAATAGTTGTTTTCCAAGATTCAAATTGAGAAATAAAACATACCAGAGGTAAAATATAGTAGAACTTAGCAGCGAGGTCAAAGTTCTTATTTCAGCCAAATAACCTAGAGTAAGCATACTTAAGAAACACACACACACACACACACACACACACACACACACACACACACACACAATTGAAAACAAAGTCTGGAGACAGTCCACCATTTTGTACCAAGAAAGAGAGGCAAAAGAAAAAAAAAAAAAGAAAAGCAGGTGGAGGGGGAGTGGCTAGTAAAGTAGGAAGAGGCAACAAAGTAGTATATCACTTCAGAAACAAAGTGAAGACAAATGTAGAAGCATACAAGTGTTTATATAAGTGGTATAAATATATAGTATAAAATACTCTTAAGAGTTTGAACTGACAACTGAAAAGTGAACAATTAAATTTAGCAATATTAGGTACCTCTGATAAGATAGTGTGATAAGGGTTTGGTTTAGATTGAAAATGAGATAGAAAAAAGAAAAATAAAAACTGTGTATAATTTTTTAAAGAAAACTTTGATATAAAATGTAATAGAAATAAAGAACAGAAAATAGGAACATATTGTTGATGGAAAGAGACATAGACTTTTTAAAATGAAGATAGATATTACAGCATGTGTGAATGTTGACTGGAATGGGCAGCCACTAAAATGGAAAAAAAATAATGCTGAAAAATAAAGGTGTTATACAGGAACAAATAACCTGGTTATAGTAGAGTAGATGAGATCAAATGCACAAGTTGAGTAGCTTTTTTTTTATTGTCATCTATTGCTACATAACAAATCACTCCAAATTTACTGGCTTAGAAAAGAGCGTATTGTATCTCATAATTTTGTGAATCAGAAAGTTGAGCAAGGCTGGGATGGATAGTTTTTTTGCCCTAGGAAATTTTGACTTAGGTCATTTCGAAAATGTTTTTATCTCGTGATTGGTACCTAAGCAGACATGACTGGAAGGCTAGGTTTAGCCAGGCCATTGACTGAACAGCATTCACGTAGCCTATCTAATATATCAATCTCACAGCAGTCAACACTTTTGCATGCAACTCAGGGGCATCAAGGAAAGAAAATCAAGAGTCCAGACATAATCTGCAATGTATTTTGTGACATACCTCAAAATGTATAGAACATTGCTTCTGCCACAATATAATGTTCAATTCCTTGCATCCAACTAGATTCAAGGGAAGATACATTAGAGTTTACCTGTTAATGGAGGCATGTTGAAGGATGTGCAGTTATTTTTAATGTACTTTAACCTTGCATTGTCATCACCAGATTTTAGTAGCTGTTAAGTATTAAAAAGCTTTAATCTATTTGAGGATTTATTTAGTGTTTACTTTAAAAATGTTTACTTATTAGATTTTTTAATAGAAAGATCTTATTAAATATGGTTGCGAAAATCTCTTTGAGTTTTAGACCTAAAGTAATTCTATTATTTTCTATTGAAATAAATACCTTTTTGTTAATTATATTAAATATTAAATTAATTGGTAAATTATAGTGTATTTGATACATATCAGTTGTTAGCTTATGGTACGTTTTGGCATTTTCTTTCCAAATCAGCATGCATTTGCAAAGTACTTCAAAATTAAATCAAAGCTGAGCTCAAATTACAGACAAATTACCTTCCATACAACCTTATTGTATTTAATAAAGTCCAATTTACCTTGCACAAAATGGTGTGTGTGAGTGTGCATGAGCACGCGCGTGTGTGTGTGTAAGTTGACAAAAGTCATTACAGGAACAAAAGAAAAGGAGTAGTCAAGAAAACCTAAAATACTAGGAAGAGAGTACAACCCATGAGCAAGAAAAAGTAATAAAAGTGGAGAAAAAGGGAGGAGAAAAACCACAAAGTATAGTAAGTCTACTGCTGTCATAATTTCTCATTCTGAGATAATTAACATTTCAGGTGAAAACTGGTATGAGGAAAGGAAGAGGGATGGTTGACAAAACTGCAACCAAGTTAGGTGTTGTGCTGAGATCTACTTCAGGAAAAATGTGGAATGAACAGTCTACAATTATTATTATCCCAATTTGGAATTAGTAAAATGGTTTGATGACAGTTAAATAAGCTCCGTGTTTAATACCCAATAAAATAAAATAAAATAACATATTTTCTTTAAAATTAATGACATCGAAATGATATAACATATCTATTCAAATTGATACATTTTTGAACAAAAAATAGATTGTTAAATTTGTTTTTTTGACAATCAAGATGATTGATTTTAAAAAGAAGTTCTGATGCCAATCTTAGAAAATACTGAGAGAATTTAAAAATGTATATGACTTCCTCACCAAACTACAGATTAGTATGTCCTGTTGCTGTTTGCATCCCATCTGTGAATAATGTGAAGAAATACAGCTGCTTCTGAATTAAATACTCTTCTTCCTAATTTGCATCTTTATTTCACTAGAGAAATGATTAAGAGATTTTTTTTAAAAGCACTAAAACAGATGTCATTGAGAATTACCAAGTTTTACAACCTAAGTTGTAGTTCATAAAACTAGTAAAAAAAAATGAGAGTTATATATCCTTCATTGACTCAATCACTAAATGAATGACATGAAATATATACAGAGACCAAAGAACGCCTTCCTTCCTAAATTGTGTGTATTTGTATGCGAGTTTGTGTATATGTGGGTTGCCTTCTAAAGTAGAAATACAAATAAATGAAAGAGATTCAGACTATGCTCCTTAAAAGTTAATGCATATAGCAAACTGATAAAACCAATGATTGATCTTCCCGTTCCTAATATTTTACCCACAAACCCTTCACACTAGAGCTGATTCTTATTAAAACAGATCTGCTCATCTTTTCTTTTTACATTTTTCTTGCTCAAAATTATTTGGGAACTCCTCATTAAAATATATTTTATAGGCCAATTCTTTGATCTTAAAAACCCTAACAAAATGAGGTACCAATATATCGTCTCATTTTCCACTACATCACCATCTTACTTAGCCACAATGTCCTCTCACTTATCACTCATGTTATTCTTGGTGCTCCAATGCTCTTCTTCTGCTGTTTACTTTCAACAGAGTCATCATTCAAAGGTCAACTCAAATGCCACATCTGTGAATGCTCCTCTAATTTTCTGTACTCTGTCAAAATTCACACATTCCTTTGATTATCACATTTTTTGTTTATTCCTTATAACATTTAGATAATTTATCTCATATTAGTGGTAATTCTGTAAATCTGCTCCAAGTAGCAAGACTAAGTCTGCATCTTTATCAAATGTTTGTGCCCCTGTATCCCACACAACTGCTCATTCAATACATTCTTTACACATCAATGTGTATATTCATAAGGAATAACAGCTACCTGCACAAAAATGATTTATTTAACAGCAGAAACTAATAAATTGAAGAGGAGAGAAACATAGCTAAATTTATCTTAACTAAATTTAGAAAGTAGAATGTTTACAATCAGACCTTGCATCCATGAGTAATTTTTGAGAATGTGCATTTTATATTAAGAATTACACTTTAATACTTTCATTTCTTAATTTCAGGCTATTTTGAATTGTATTACCAATTAGATTTCTCTAATAAAAAGAAACATAAATAGCATATATGTATTTTTATATTCTTGATATTCTTTTGGTAGTTTATAACTTGGTACTTTTAAGTGACATCTTAATACATTTTCAAATTTTAATTATTAATTTTTAAATTAAAAATGACCTATAGAATGTTATAAGCATTTAATTAAAATAAAAATATATTATCCCCAATGAGGTAGAAAACTGCATTCTAAATATTCATTTAAATTATATTTTCATTTCTTAAGCAACTGACTTTGAAATACTTTCCTTGAAAATTGAAGCAAGAGTTTCTATAACATTTCCCTGAAAAGCTTTAATAGTGAACAATTTTATTCCTACAAAACATATTTTATTTGAATATATACAATAAAAATTACATAAGGCTAAGCTCAAAGACTAATATAGTTATTTTATGTAAGTAACATTAGCATTAGTCCAAAAATAGATATTTCTAAAAAGTATTGGGAGAGATCCTTAGGTGATATATAATTCATTATCATGGAGTACAAATGTAAAGCAAGTTTTTAAACTGTTTGAAACAATGGTGTCTTTGTGGATATAAATAAATAAAGTATTTGAAAATCAATAAAATATACTAGATGCTTTGTCATATAAAATTTTCTAGTGCTTTTAATGACGTTTATGTTAAACCTAATTATATTTTGTTTCTTCAACTTATTAGCGCATTAAATATTGTATTTGATACAATAATGTATACAAAGTTTTGTTAGAAAAATGATTTCTGAAAAGCTTTTTTGGGTCAATAAAGAAAGTTATCCTTGTTTCTTTTAGGGTACTTTTAATGATAGTGGTGCTTCTGGAATTGCTAAAATATTTCAAATGTCAGTGTTTCATAACTGGTAATAGAACTTTGTAAAATAACAACTATTAAGGCTTTAGGTTTATGCTACATTTCCAGCTTTGACATGTATATTTAAAGGCAATAAGACTAGAGACTCTAATGGCTAAGTTTATTCATGATCAAATGAAAAAAAAAAACCTTCAAGTGCAATTTCTCCTTATGTGTAAAAGAGAATATTTGAAAGTGTTTGAGTTTATTAATATATACTAATCCTTATAATAAAGCAAAATAATAAACATGACACTTTTAAAATTTAACAAATTTTTATCTTAGAAAAATAGTCTTGCCATGTTATAAAAGAATATATATAATTTCAAACATATTGTAAATAGAAGTATTTTCAGTATGTATAATGAAATCAAATTAAATACCCAAGTTTTAAATGGCCAGATGCTTCGTAGTAACTATACTCAAAAGAACCATCTATCATTTATTGCTCCCCACCTGGCCAGTTTTTTAAAAGAGGTGTCCTGCAATTAGTATCGCAATATTTGGAATTGTGTGTTTCACTCATTATTCTTATTAGCTGCTTTAGCTATTTCAGTAGTTTTATGGGGGCAAAAATGATATGTTCTAGATTTTTTTGATAGTCTTTACAGAGTCATATTCTAATAAAATATTTTTTTAAATCTATGAGTTTGTGTGAAGTAAAATTTTACATGAAAATAAGTTTATATAACAGCAATTTGATATCCCCCATTATTGAAATGACAAGCCTGTAAGACCATTGCATTATTTGTGATATAATGCAGTCAATTCTGATTCATCATTTCTTAGTAAAATTGAAATATTTCAAATTTTGTATTCTAGAAAATACATTTAAGATGAAACTCACTTTCTCCAAATTTTCCATCATATACATATATAATTAAGATTTTAATATTTTTATTCAAGATCTCAGTATTACCCAAGTCTGTAAGAGCTAAGAACACTAAACCATTTAAGAAAATGTTGTAAATGAATGATGGGCAAGACATTATAGTAAGCATTTTGTATGACACAAAGGCAAAAATCACATGGTTCCTACTCCTAAAAATTTCAAGGTCCAGCTAACAGTATCAGTCACAGAAACACTGAATTAATTGGTAAATTTGGCAACAAACACAGAGTGTGAGAGAAAACAAGAATTAAAAATAACAGTTTTATGAGGATCAGAAAATATCTTAAAAAGAAAGAAGAGGTATCAGAGAGAGAATCTTATTTTCATAGGTAGAGAAAGAGGTGATAAAAATTTTGACTGAACTATTTAAAAACTCAGACACTTTTCTATATATATTTATACCCAAGTGCTAGAGTTTAAAATATCACACCCAGCTGTTAGAAGACATCAAGTTTACACATGCAAATTATATAAATGTTAATATTAGAAAATTTAATTTTCAAATGTTCAATTAGAAATAAAAATAACAAGAACTAGACAATAATAAAAAATCATCACAAAACCATAACCTATCTTGGAAGGGTTTATGCTTGAGATGTAGGGTGAACAGAATAAATTTGGGAGGTGGAGCAAGATGGTCAAACAGAACCCTTCAGCAATTGTTCCCCCTACAGAAACACCAAATTACACACCTATCCATGTAAAAAGAAAACATCTTCATAAAAAACAAAAATTAAGCTAAGTGATCAGAGTACCTGGTTTTAGCATTGTAACAAGGAAAGACACAATGAAGATTATAGGAAGGACAGCTCCAGCAGTGCCTACACCACCCCTCTCTCATCCCCAAGGCAGTGTAGCCAGGGCAGAGAATCTGTGCCTTTAGGAGAGGGACAGCAAAGTGATTGTGGAATATTGCATTAGAACTAAGTGTTGCCTTGTCACAGTAGAATACAGTACTGGACAGAATTCTGCTGGTGCTCATGGAAGGAGCATTTAGACTGGCCCTGCACCAGAGGAGAATTCTCTTCCCTGGCAGAAGAAACCTGAGTCTTGGCTCATTTCACTACCACCTAACTAAAGTGTCCTAGGCCCTAAATAAATGTGAATGGTAATCAGGCCATAGGGACTGCAGTCCTTGGGCAAGCCTTGGACATTGTGGACATGGGGTACAGCCCAGCGGAATACCAGCTGTGGTAGCTATGGAATTGCATGCATCACCCCTCCCCCAATTCTAAGAAGTACAGGGTGCAAAGAGACTTCTATCTGGGGAAAGGAGAGGGAAGAGTACAATGGACTTTGTCTTGCAACCAGATACCAGCTCAGACACAGAAAAATAAAGAACCAGGCAGAATCCTGAGGCCCCCAGTTTTAGACCTCTGCTCCCCATTGGGAATTCTAGGCCCACCCCAGGCCAGAAGGGAATCTGCTGCCCTGGTGTAACAGAGTCCTAACAGGATTCACTACCTGCTGACTAAAGTAGCCTTGGACCTTGAATAAACATTAGCAAAAGCCAGGCAGTAGCAGCCCCATGTCTTGGGTGAATCCTGCCTGGTACTATGTTGGTCAGGGAGGTTCTCAGCTTTGTGTGTGAACCAGTGCCATGCCAACTCTGGGAGCCACATCAGCCCTGTCCCAACTCCAGGCAGCCTAGCCAGAAGAAAAATTTCTTAAAAATTTCTTTTACCTAGGAACCATGAAATTTGCTCTTATTTTCCCCAAGTTTACCATAGCTGTGTATCTAAGAGTCAGCAAGAGTCACAGCGTACCTTGACTTAGAGTGTCCCCCAATGTTGAAACAGCTGCAGTGACCACAGGCTTAGGGAACTTAACATTCAATTCCCCTAGGATTTGGGGAAATGCCTTTCTCGAGGGTGGGTTAAAACAAGACCAGACTACAAAGATTGAAATAAACTCCTATCTCTGTAATGCCCTGATATTAATGAAAATTTACAAACATCAAGAGGTTCCAGGAAATATGATCTCACCAAACAGGCTAAATAAGGCAACAGTGACCAATCCTAGAGTAGCAATGATATGTGACATCTGAGACAAGGAATTCAAAATAGCTGTTTTGAGGAAGTTAGATGAATTTCAAGATAGCACAAGGGAAAAATTCAAAATTCTATCAGAAAAACTTAAAGAGTTTGAAATAGTTTTTGAAAAACAGGAAATTATAGAGTTAAAAAATTTAATTGATAAACTATAAAATGCATCAGTGTCTCAACAGCAGAATTGATCAAGCAGAAGAAAGAATTAGTAAGCTCATAGGCTATTTTAAATTATACAGCTAGAGGAGAAAAAAGAAATTAATTTTTAAAAATATGCTTACAGGATTTAGAAAATAGCCTCAAAAGGGAAAATTTAAGTGTTATTCATCTTTAAAAAGATGTATTCATATAAATAATAACAGAACTTTTCAAACAGAGAAATATATAAAGACCTAGGTACAAGAAGGTCAAAGAACACAAAGAAAATTCCACCTACCCAAAACTGCCCCGAGGCATATGATAATCAAACTCTCAAAAGTCAAAAACAAAGAAAGGATCCTAAAACCACCAAGAAGAAAGAAGCTAATAACAAATAAAAAACCTCTGATATATCCGGCAGGAGACTTGTGTGGAAACTTTACAGGCCAGTTGAGAGTGAGATGATGTACTTAAAGTGCTGAAGGAAAAAACAAACAAACAAACAAACAAAACAAAACAAAAAACTATTCAACCAAAAATACTATATGCAGCAAAGTTTCTCACTGCAGCACTGTTCACAGTAGCCAAGATAGGGAATCAACCTAAATGTTCATCAAAGGATAAAAGATAAAGAAAATCTCATATACATGAATATAATTCTGCCATAAAAAATGAAATCCTGTCATTTGCAAAAAAATGGATGAAACCAGATAACATTATGTTAAGTGAAATAAGTCAGTCACAGAAAGACAAATGTCTCCTGTTCTCACTTATATGTGAGAAATACAAAGATTAATAACATGGAGGTGGCCGGGTGCAGTGGCTCACACCTGTAATCCCAGCACTTTGGGAGGCCGAGGCAGGCGGATCACAAGGTCAGGAGATCCAGACCATCCTGGCTAACACGGTGAAACCCCGTCTCTACTAAAAATACAAAAAATTAGCCAGGCGTGGTAGCGGGTGCCTGTAGTCCCAGCTAGTGGGGAGGCTGAGGCAGGAGAATGGCATGAACCCGGGATGCAGAGCTTGCAGTGAGCCGAGATGGCTCCACTGCACTCCAGCCTGGGCGACGACAGTGCAAGACTCCGTCTCAAAAAAAAAAAAAAGAAAAAAAGAAAAAGAAAAAAGAAAAAAAAAATCATGGGGGTGGTAAATAGAATGGCAGTCATTAGAAGCCAGACAGGATTCTGGGATGGGTGGAGGAGGGATTGGTTAATGGGTACAAAATGTAGTTATATTGAAGGAATAAGATCTGATGTTTAGAAGCACATAGGCTATAGTTTAAAATAACTTAAAATACTTTATTATATTTCAAAATAATTGGAAGAATAGCTTTGAAATGTATCCAACACAAAGAAATGACACATATTTTAATTGATGAATATCCCAGTTTTTCAGATTTGAACATTACATATTGTATGGTTATATCAAAATATGTGACATAAATATGTACAACTGTTATGTATATGTAACTTAAAAAAATTGGTTTTACTATAAATTCCAGTGGGGTGTGCATGATTTCAATCACGCTAGCAATTTTAGTAGGAGTTGAATACAGAGGACTGGTTATCAAATTCAGATATTCAGGTATAAGAAGTTACAACCTTCTTATAAAATAAACCAGTAGAATCAATTATTTATTGATCCACTTGTTAATTCATTTTTAAAGGGAGAACTATGCACCAGGAACTGTGTGCTAAACACGGTATAGTCAAGAAGACAGAAACTCCTGTTGCTATCTCTAACACTTAGAGTTCAGTGGCAAATATGAAATTTTACAATAAATTTCATATTTGTTTATGTGTGTGTGTGATGAGAAGTAAGATAGTGAAACAGGCTACTAGGAAAGCTCACCTAGCTTAGAAAGCTTTCGGGAGTAATAAAGTATAAGCCAACACCTTCAGAATGACTTGTGTTTTGCCAGTTCATGAAAAATGTGCTGTGTATTAGACACAGTTCACTCAAGGAGAGGAAAACACATGTGCAAAACCTATATCTCAATTATAGAAGAAGAAAAGAGGATGTTGAGAAAAGACCTATGCATTTTTTTCAGAGATGCAATCCTGTATTCCCTTGTAAATAAGACAGAGTGAATCACCAAACAATTTTAGGTATTGGATCAAATTAATCTGCTATTTTAATCCTTAAAAAGCTTTAATAAAGAGATTTAAGAACTTGTGGAGGGTTTGGGTTCTTGAGCTACAATCCTCAAACTGGGGTAGAAGTTTCAGGTTATGGTTAAGGTTATGGTGAATGCAGCAAGGTCCCTTTGCTTTTTTTGTATTTTTTATTTTTATTTTTTGAGATGTAGTTTCACTCTTGTTGCCTAGGCTGGAGTGCAGTGGCATGGTCTTGGCTCACTGCACCCTCCACCTCCTGGTTTCAAGCGATTCTCCTGCCTCAGCCTCCCAAGTAGCTGGGATTACAGGCATGCGCCACCACGCCCGGCTAACTTTGTAATTTTTTAGTAGAGATAGGGTTTCTCCATGTTGGTCAGGCTCGTCTCGAACTCCCTACCTGAGGTGATCCACCCTGCTTGGCCTCCCAAAGTGCTGGGATTACAGCCATGACTCACCGCGCCCGGCCCCCTTTGCTTTAAAGTCTTTTCTTCCTTACCGAAGGTAAATGGAGACTATTTGGGCCCAACCTCATGTCTGAGGCAGAGTAGGGCAACACTGACATGAGGAAAAGGAAAGGGTTCAAAATTCTAAAATGGGGGAAAAGGGATGTCATTTTCACTTTTACTGCTTTTAAGATTCTCTCAAAAGAGCTTCTTGAAAAGGGCTCAAAGACACACTATCAGTTTAGAATAATTATTCCTTTAAATTAACTCAGTCATAACCTACTGAAGGTTTCTGTGGAAGTTTTGGCTTTCCCTCTACCTTGATATTTGGCAATCAATCACTCACCAAGCATAAGTCACATACGCAGTTTTGGGGGCTGTGCCAAAACCAACCTGCACCTTTGGGGCTTCTGGGCACGAATCTGTATCCTAAATATATTGTCTCTTTAGGACCTAAAAACTCTGGTCTGCAAAAGGAAAAATAAACTCATCAAGAGCGGAAAGATCACAAGAAACAATTCATTGGACACCACCCCCTTCTAGTTTGATGCACCATGTATGCTGTTATTGTTTCTCTAGAGATCAATAGAGAGTAACTCAGTTCTGTTGAGGTAGTCTTTTCAGGAGCATGGGTATAGGGCTGGATTTCATCATTCAAAATCAGAGAGACATCTGAGCAGTCAACACTTCTGAGGCTTCTGCCAGCTATGATTCAAAGCATCCTCCCAGACTGATTGGGGAATCTTACTCTAATTTTAGTAATCCCAGATATGGCAATGAGAGAATTGGGCTGTGGAGGGTGCACCTGCAGAAATGGCTGTAGCTTATATCTGCATCTCAGTAAAAAGGGGAAAATCATGCATGTATTACAAGAAATAGACTGAGAGGAAGTGAAATTGGATTAAAAATAGGAAACAATTTCAGATAGTCTGTTCAAAGAATGATGTTGATTACCTAGATTATTATAATGTCAAAGAAAAAAGATAGAATTCTTTGTTAATTCAAACTCTGTGTGTGATTCACTCCAAACCTGAACCTTAATTCCTTGACTACTCCTCCAGAAGTAATGTCGTGAATTCTGTCTCCTTTGGTCACAACAATAATCCTGCCATGGCCAATTACTGCAAACTCTCCTATTCTCGATTTCAGTGACCTTACTCTGCAGACACCACTAGCCATCTTTCCAACTTACTCACTCTTTATATTTCGTCCTGACTTTAATGATCCTCTGATCCCACTCAAGCATTTGTTGCAGTGCTTGAAGAAAATAATAATATGGGGACAACAGATCTCCAGCCTCAATAGCCGACTTTCACACTGCATTTCTCTAACCCACTCTGTTTCCCTCAAGTATGCATGCTTATTTCATACTTGTTCTTCTCTCCTCATACTTCCATCTATCCTCAGTCTCAGTCTATCATGTTGTTTCTTATTTGATCCAGAAAATAGAAGCAATAACCATAGCATTTTATGATCACCTTTAACCAAATCAGCTCAGCTATTTGTATCCATGACTATTTCCTCTGCCTTTTCTTCTTTTCTTACAGAAGAAGTGTCTGGCACCCTTCTAAGGCCAGCCTTTCCATTTGAGCCCTAGATCCAAACTCCTTTCACCTAACTGAAGACATTAATGCAGCAACCTGTCTGATCGTCTCCTTTATCAATTTTTTTCTCACCTTATTAAGTCAGCCTCATCAAAATACTAACGTGCCTCACATTCTAATTTTAAAAAAATTACTTTTTGACTTCATAACCCTCTCCTGTTGTCACCTTTGCTCTTCTATACTGTGAAATGTTATTAAATGCTGACTGTACTAATTGCTGCCAATTCCTTTCCCCCTATTCTCACTTGGAAATAATCCAGTTATTTTTATCTCCACTGTTTTATAAAAAGAAGTTTTTTCAATATTTATTAATTAGTGTTTTGATATATTTAATAATTGTTACCCATTCTTGAAAAACACACTTCACTTCATTTAAAAGACACTGTGCTGTCCTGATTTTCCTTCTACCTTTGGTCTCATTCTTAGTGTTCTGATATAGTCCTGCACTTTTCTCCTCCCTGGGCTTCATGCTTGGATATTCTCTGTTATCTAGAACTTCCCATTTTTTCTGGGGAGAGGAAAAAAACTCTTTCTGACATCATATAGAATTTATTTCTGCAACATAGTTACATACTTATATTTTATACACATATGCTTTATGTCTTACTGTGTCATTCTGGCCACATGGTAGCCAAAGGTAACCTTGTTCATAGGCTACCACAAAGACCATGGGTGGCATCAGTCTATTAAAAGTTACTGCATTTAATGTTTTTTGTAGTCAGCAGCAGCAATAGCAGAAACTTTGGCAAACGTCAACAGGGATGTCTAAATTTCAGCATCATCAACATTGGGATATGATAAATGGAGAGCTGAAATAGCAAACAAGGCAAATAGGAAATAAAGTGGCATCTAAACTAAGCATTAATTGTTAATAAGGGAGATACATTCTGTGGTGTCATAGGGCCAATGGGGACATATTTGATATCTAGGCAGGGACTCTTTCCAGCACTATACAGTTTCTTTATTTTTATATAATTTGTATTTAGGCATCTAGAATTATATCCACTGGAATTCTGTAGATTAGATTTTAAATCTCAAAATGCCAAATCAATATGAATTTCTGGTGATAAATGTAATCTCTTGATCAGCAGATTTGGTTTTACACTGAAGACTGCTATGTGTGATGTTCTACGATGTTGAATACTTGATCTAAACTCTTCCAAATGCTTCTAAATACAGAGTACGCATGGTGAACTTTTACGGATTAACTAGGACTGGCTGTGGATGCCTACCATCTGGTTCTACAAAGCATGGATAGATTAGTTATAACAGCAGAGAGAATGAAATGCTTCACACAATCAAATGGGAAAAAGGCAATAATGATCTGTGCACATAATCGATGTACAGTGTGGGGTAGACAGAATTCTGGCAGCCAGAGTCCAAAGAAAGATCTGGAGTAATTCTTCCTTTGGAAAGCTGCCAAATTAATATTGTTGGGATATTACGATATGCAACTGGAAGCAGCATGCACTATATTCCACTGCAGAGTTAGAATTGAAAGACTTTTTTTTTTTTTTAACTAACTATGGGTTTTGTTGGCAAGTTAATCAACTACACCGGAATTTGTAAAAATAAAGTAATAATATAATAAATATATGTGCAGTCTTTTCTATGTCTGCCAACCTAAGAAGTATAAATTAAGAAAAAAATGGGAAATGAAAAAAGTAAACTGAAGAACAATAGATGGGTTTATGGTACTTAACAATTTTGGAGAAATTAGTATTTTCTGACATACTCGAAAGAAAAAATGATGATGCAGGAAAAGGCAAGATAGTTTTTATGTTTCTAAGTGAAGTATACATCAAAGATTATATAAACCAATTAACAAGGTTCGGAGAGACTTCCAGAGAAAATGAAGATACACAAAAAACAGGGAGAAAGAAGAGGAACACCAAGTTAAAAATGAAGGTACATATATAAATTCTTTTAGCCTCTAAATATGCTTGTTAATAAATTATCCATAGGTTTATACTTTACAAGTCAGACACATCTATAAAATACATAAGAACTGTAAACATATAAAAAATTAAACCAAAAGAACACAAGGTCGTTAAAAATGTATGACAGATCCAAAAATAAAAGAAAGAAAAATGACTAGGAAAATATTTGAGTAAATTAGTTATAAAACTAAGGAAACAAATAATAAATAATTAGTTTCATAAGTGTGGTCAGTGAAAATTGCTTCTGATTGTAGACATAGGAAAAATTAGCTATTCTTTCTGATAGCAGTTTCAAATAACCACTTTACTTCAAATAACAAGATTTGTAATGAATTCAAAAAAGAGAGAAAAATGGCTTTATGTTCTGCTATTAAAAATTTATGACAACTACATTATCAATTTGTTAAGCTTTATCTTAGGGGAATCATCTGAAGGGAAATATATAACTAAAAATAAATTCAAGTAGTTGAGATAGTTGCACTTATGCTCCAAACCTATGTATAGTCTCCTAACAAATGGAGAAATGTGTATAATTTAAAATGCGTGTCTCTCTTTATTTACTTTTAAAAAACTAAAATGTTTAAGGTGTCTGAACAGGTTTATACCACTGTTCCTGAAGGGCTAGAACAGAGAACCTTTCAAACATATCATATCTACAATGCATAAAAGGAGGTGGAACATGTATGTAGTAGGTTATAGTAGAGTGAATATTCAAAATAGCTAATTAGTGGCTTTTGCAAATTTTGGAAGTAGGTATGGAGGCATGTGTATGCAGAGTCCTGAAGTCAAGATATAGGAATGAGAAAAAATAGATTCAAGCACAAGGAAGTCAAGAATATTTTCAATGATGATGGCTAATGCTCATGATGGAATTTTCATGATTATACCAGATTTGTAAAGGAACTGGTTCTCCTTATTATAATCATAATCGTACAGTCCTCAACACTTGCCTTCTGTGAATTAGGTAGATCCATGTTTTATCTTCCATCTTCTGTGTTTAGCAGAGTCTTCTACATATTTTTAGAAGGGAAGCCTGTTCCCCCTTGTCCCGACAATTTCATGCTAGAAACCTAGGAGCTGAATTACTCCAGTTAAAAG
Source organism: Hylobates moloch (assembly GCF_009828535.3). Classification (NCBI taxonomy): domain Eukaryota; kingdom Metazoa; phylum Chordata; class Mammalia; order Primates; family Hylobatidae; genus Hylobates; species Hylobates moloch. The sequence continues at coordinate 116,676,396 of NW_026652279.1, forward strand.
GTGGGAGGAAATCTTTACTTAAAGTCAACTGATTATAAATGTTATACACATCTCCAAAATGCTTTCACAGCAACATCGCGACTATTGTTTCACCAAACAACTGAGTACTACTGTCTTGCCAAGTGTGACTTCCCATCTCAGGGAGATTTCTTTTATCTTTTGTGTTAGGAACTTATAGAAGTGTTGACAGATATTTTGAGAAGGCAAAAAGCAAATTGTGATGGTGCAGATAAATGACTGAAGCCTAGAACATCTAAGGCAAGCATGGAAATATACCATGTGCCAGGGGAGGTAAAATGACTGTATTTGAGAATCTGCACTTACCCATTTGCTACATGCTAAACTGTTAAAAACATAGACAAATGTCCTGTCTAAACATGGCTTTTTAAGGGGGCAGCAGAGATTGATCTTCACTTCTCTGAGGCATTCTTTCAGCAAGATATTTTCAGCCAGCTAACACAAGGTAGATAAGATAGGCCAACTTTTGTTAAACCACGTTTGGATACCTAAACACATCAGCACTGGGTAAAATCGAAGGTTTGTCTATAGAAGCCTTAGATCATGAGTGGAGGAGAGAGCAGAAGGATCTTTATCCTAGGGCCAACAGCTTCTGATCTTAAGCTCATACCCAATTGCTGTTAGGGAAGCATAATACCCTATATCAATATCTGGTTAAAATTAATATCTGATCTGTCAGGATATCCTTCTGCACTGAAGAATTTGTCATAAAAATGGCACATTTCATTTCCTGTCGTTACATGACAAATACCAATACCTTGTTTATCAAATATGTCTTACCATGAAAATTAGGAATTATTTGAATTTGTTATGAAGACAATGTGCCAAAATGGCATTACATTTCCTGATGTTTAGTAATGCCTCTTTTGCCTTTATAAAGAGAACAATTTGACTTAATCCACATTTTTTTTTCAGAGCATTCTGGATACTTTTCACTCTTCAGGACATTGAATGGCACTCAGTAAAACCAGCTTGTTGTTTTCCCTTTGTATGGTCTTGATCCTACATTAAGCTATCTCATTCTGAAGTGTTGAAGATTTGTAGTATATTTTTCAAGAGCATACTGTGCTCCTTCAGTGGATTCAAGTCTTTCTTTACTGCAGAAATATTTTATTTTATTGTATCTTGAAATTTGTTTTATTTTCAGTTTGTATGGTTTTTTTCTTCAGACAACAAAATTGATTGGATTCACGATCATGTTGTTCAATGTGTTCTTGATTTTATTCATTTGTTACTTCTAAAGAAGATTTCACCACAGTAAAATTTTGTTTTATTTTATTTCATTATGTGTCTTGTTATGGGTTGGGTTATTTACTATTAAATATTTTAAAATCAAACAAGACAACTAAATGGGTCATTTCCTTTTTCTTTTTTGTCTACATGCAGACAGTTGGTGTTATTTTCTGCCCCTTTACTATTCTTACATTTTACGTTCTTACAAAAAAAAATAGAAGAAAAAACTTCATCATTTTAAAGAAAAACCTTATAATGAGGCAGGGGAACTGAATTTTTAAGATTCAGATAATCTTCCCTCTAATTGGGTTAACTTGTACCTCCTCCTGCAGCCAGATCTATGCCCGTTACTAATGAGTTACAGTAGTCTGTGGATTATGAAGCACCCTATCCCCAATCCCACACTATGCCCAACTCCAGATAATAAGAACTGCTTAAACAGCAAAAGCTCCCTAGGGGCAGGAATCAGGAGTTTTTCTTTCAACTGATGAGAGCTGCTGGGTGGGCAAGACAAATTGAAAAGTGCTGGCAGTGACAAATGAGGAAGATGAGAGGCACTGCCCTGTGTGAGGTCAGCTGTGACTTTGGGTTCAGATCACAACTAGGTATCATGCTAGGGCTTACGTTTACCGGCTTATTATGAAGGTTATTATGAAGAATACAGATGAATACAGATGTAGAATACAGATGAATAGATGCAGAGGGCAAAGTATGGGACAAGGGGCTTGGGGGTGAGCAAGAAGCATCCCTGCCTTCTCTGGGCACACCACCCTCTAGGACTTCCACGTCTTCAGCAACCCAGAAGCTGAGGTAAAATTTTATTTTTTACTCTTACATTTCTTTCCTGAGCTCTACCCATCTCACAGTTAACTTATATTTTCTGTGTTGTACTCTAGCATCAACACTTTGAAATTTCTTTCCTCTTTTCTTACTTTTCTTTCTTTTTTTTTTAATCTCACTGTCTTTAAAAGAGAACTCCTGGTATATTTATGATTCCTGGTAAATGAAGAAAACATTTTCTAAAACATTCCTGTATTTTCAAAAATAATTCATCTTTATATCGCTTCTACCTGCATATTTCACCCCTCTCCCCTCCCAGTCTTTTACCTTGATCAGTAAATCGGTCTTATGAATGATTTTCTAATGGTTATAGCTATTGTGTGTTTTTCCTGCATCATAAAGTATGCCAAGGGAAAGAACTATACTTTTGCTTCAACTTTGTGGTCTTAAACACTTTCTCATCAAATCTGTGAGATTGCCCTGGGACATTTTTTACCTCTGTTTTTAGTATTGGTGAGGTTGAAGTGGCTCACTCTAATCCCCATTATATCAAAGGTTGTTATGACTATTATCTGGTATTTACTATTTCCTGTTTTCCTTTATTCTGCTTTATTTTTGTCACTTACCTCTGATAGAAGGTGCAGAAGGATGTACCATGGTCTTGGTTGCAGACTGAGAATAATGTAGCTTCTTCAGTATAATTACATTTTGTTGTTCTTTTTGGAATCAAATAGAGTATCTATAGGAGTATATAGAACAAACTGAGTATCCCTATTACCACACCTCACCCATGTTGCTAGATTTAGTTACCCTAATCACAGGCCCACTGACCAGCCCATTCAGCACTGTGTAACTTACTTTTGGGGAAGGAGACTTTCTTACTGAGTTCTGTGAAAGTATGTATTGTTGCTCAAAATTCTGTCTTTGTTTCCAAATTCAAAATATCTGTCAGACAAGCTTCTTGGTATCCTCCTTTACCACTGTGGGTGAAGGTTTATTCCAAAAGACAAATGTTTCTCATTAAAAAAAAAAAAATTCTTGTGGCAACTTTTGCACTTTAATAGAAAAAATGAAATAAAATGACATTGTTTGATATTTATCCAGAATTAGAACTTTACATATTTATTTGTTTGTTTATTTATATGTTCTCTATACAAATTTCAAGCTCCTGAAGGATGAAATTTTATTTCGTTTCGTGTGCTACACCTTGTGTCCCACAATATGTTCTCTATGTCCCTGGTATTCAAGGAATATTTATTGAAAGTTTAAATAGGATTTATATCACTTAAATTACTTTATTATATCCTTGGTCAGTAGGTATAAGAACACAATTGAACAATTTACTTTATGGTTTATAGTAAAAATGTATATTGTTTACACAAATCTTAAGATTCCCAACTCAAAATTATTTATAATGTTAATCAAATAGGTTTTGGTCGTAATAAATACATACAGACAAGCAACAGAAATCTTGAAATGACTACAATCTTCATAAAGCAATGGTATACAAATTATTATTTTATTATGTTGTATGGATCTAACATTCTCCCTGATGGTCCCTTCCTAAGTATAGGTTTGTAGTAAACAGCATTATTTTTTCACATTGCTGAAAACAAATTCTAAGTATGAATTTTAAAGTTTCCTTGAGTGGTTAGCTTGACAATGCTTGAAAACAAGCATTTCTTTGGTCATAATGACTTTAGAGAAGAACAGTTAATTATTTTTAAGGAAAAAGTCTGTTTGTAGATTTAAGGAATGCAAAGTTTGAGTAGTTTTAGTAGCATAACATTTTATTAACGAAGTGTCATATGTAGACTGTTCTTCAGAAAGTTTAAAATAGATCTGATTTTTCTGTATTCAACTTTATTGTTTTTCACTTACATGACTAAAATTTCACAAATTAAAAAAAAGGTTGCTTATATTTATTACCCTCACTCTTTGTTACTTCTGGCTGAATAATTCTTTACAGCATCTTGGGAATATATAGGATGGATTATGTTCCAGGATGTCCAACCTGGAAATATTTGAATTTTCTGGCATTTGCGAGTCCCTCCATCGAGAACAAATATAACTGCATAGTATCCTATTTCCCAGGAGTTGACTTCTTTAAAAAAATATTATTATTATTAGACAGAGATGGGGTTTTGTTCTGTCACCCAGACAGTGGTTCAATCATAGCTCACTGCAGTCTCCAACTCCTGGACTCAAGTGATTTTCCTGCCTCAGCCTCTCGAGTAGCTGAGGTTAGAGATTTAAGCCATCATGCCCAGCTTAGACTTTTCAAATTATTATTTTACCGTTTTTCTACTTAATTAATTTAATTTTCATTTTCATGCTGCGTAAACAAATGAAGCATAGAAGAAATGGAAACCAAGCACAGAAGAATGTGTTAGAGCTTTAACATATCCATTTTGGAAGACAGAAATAATAAAGTAGCACACACAAAGAGACACTAAAGATATTTGAGCATAGAGAAAAATTCAGGAGAAGAAAGAGAAGGCCTCCAAGTTGAGAGGAGTCAGAATAAAATCAACTCTGCTGGCACCCTGATCTTGGATTTCCAACCGTCTGAACTGTGAGAAAATTTCTTTCTTTTACTTATGTCACCTAGTCTGAAGTACTAAAACTATTCCCACAGAGCTGACAAGAATTGCATGCCGGGTTCTGCACAGAAATATAGTTATAATTAAGCATTATTCAGGCTGTACTTTGGCCCACTTCCTTGTTGTAAAAGTCATGTAAAAGCACTAGATACTGACCATTTGTATCTCCATTATTCCTATAGGTAGGATTTTTTATATTAGGGCTTATAAGACGGTTTAAAAATTGATTTTCATCCCCGTTGTTCTTATAGACTGGCTCTTTGACAATAGAATCATAAAGCTTTTGTTTAAGGATTGCCTAAGATGTTTTTCAGACACCAAATTCCAGCAAAGCAGCTGACACCAATCAGTTTGGAGACTCCCACAGAGAAATTGGTTGGACATGGGAATACAGCACCTTCATCTCCCTGTCCATTGACAGGGAGGGAGATGCACTTTTCAATCAATCAGTGATCTTCACATTTAGGTCCACTCCAAAATGCTTAAAAGATTTAGCCGCAGACTCCTCAGGGAGATGGATTTAAGGTTTCCTCCCATCTCCTTGTTCAGTGATCCTATGATTAAACCTCTTTCTCTGCTGCAAGCTGGTCTCTTGGTATATTGACTTGAAGTATGGATCAGACAGTGAACCTCTTATGGTTACAATATTTTGTTATGGCAATCCTGGCAGACCTGGCAAACAAATACACCAAGTGATTGCCTAGCTCTATAATTATTCTTATGTTTTTATACTTTGAATTTTCCATCAGTGTTTCCTCTGATTTCCCATGCCCTGTGAACCTCATGATTTCTTTGAAGAAACAAATAGAAGTTGTAAAACTTTAGTTTTCACCCTTTTACCATCTAGCTGTGTGATCTCATGCAATTCAGTTAACCTCTGTGCTGTAAGGTCTAAATCTATCAAGTGAGAAAAATAATGCTGGGCCAATCTATTTCAATTACTGCTGTTTTTTCCTGACATTTGGTTGTAGTTGTTAAAATTCTTGATAAAGTGTTCTAAATGTATGCACCACATCTGCAATGCCCTCTCATCTTTCTGACATTCTCTATTGTCCTGAGTTCTTGAGTAGGCCCTCTGTAACAAAAGCTAACTAGAGAAAAACAAGCAATTGTATCAATATGTGTATCATGCATGTAATGTAACTGATAGAGGAGTACCCAGAAACGTAACTGATAGAGGTGGCTTAGAACTCCGCCTTATATGGCATTTTCAATAAGGAACAACAAATTTTTAGAGAAATGACAAGACAAAAAAAGTATTTTGAGTCTCTAGGGACAGCAAATTGTAGGAAAGCAAATATGTATGGAAAACTAGTGTTAGATAAAGGCTAATTAATGAAATGTTATGTAGGTTCTTCTAGTGCTGTTTGCAAGCTATTAAGGGTCTAAAGTTGTCTCTGGTAATTAACTTTTGTCCTTCTTTGAAGAAAGAGGAAGTGGGACACTTTTGCAATTTTTTTTTCTACTTTTAGGCAAATAGAAAAATGACAGAAGTTTTCTTGTATTTGCTCCTTCCTAGTTGCCTTCAGCTCAAAATAATCCTTATGCCAAAGTGGCATCTTTTTGGGTGGCCCATTTTTGCCACCCTTCACAGTCAATTACTCTTTTTTAAAACCCATTTTAAGTATCACCTCATATTTTAGAACTTTTCCAAAGACCCAAAAGTGAATTAACTGTTTCATTACATTTTCTTCTCCTTTTAAAACTTTTTATCTATTACTATTTTATAACATTTACCCTGTTGCATTGTAATTTATGTGTTTATAATACGTTTTTAACACACAAGAATCTTACCTTCATAGTAGCAGAAATAGTGTCACACAGTTTCATTATCAGTGAATCCCTGGTGCATCTGCACAGAGTCTGGAAGACATTAGATGTTCTGTTAACAAATTAGGTAAATAAATGAAAGTGAATTAAATGTAAGCAACCTTGAGATTTAAAATTGTGATTTTCAAGAAAACTATACAAAAAATAAGGGATATTTATTAATATTTGATATTAAACTATGCATATTTTTCAATTTCTTAAAAAATAATATTTTTACTTATGACGATATAAACTAAACACATGTTAAAGATTTTGTTTAATGAATCAATAAAAGAACAAGGCTCTCATTGATTTGATTTCACATTGATGAAATGATTGATTTTATTTTTTTGAAATGTTATAGCCATTTCAAAAAAATACCAGCAACAGACATATTTTTAGATTAGAGATACTGACATGAATGTACAAATGTGTGGCAAAATTGTTCCCCTGTTACCCTGACAACCCCCACCCTCTGTCACAGGGAGGAATAAGTTATTCTTCCACTAGGCATAATTGATTTGCATGTCTACATACAATAATTATTTTGTTCTCTATCAGTCATCAACAACTTACAGTATTATAAAAAAGCTCCCATATAATCAATGTATGGTTTTGCATTGAACCACAAATTACTGCCTACAATATAAAAGCCACAAATTGTCAAAGCCTAGCTGTATTTCCGTCTCCTCAGTAACAAAAGATTGGTAAATATTAGCTGGAGGAAAATTTAAAATCTTTGGCTGTGTTGATGGACACTTTTTCTGTGTATAAATACATTGGAATAACTATTTGAGGAAAATTTGTATGAAGGGATTTTGCAGGTAATGCCAGCAAGGTCAATGTCAGCTTAGATTAACTACGGCTTGGTATCTGTCAACCAAATTAGTGCTGCCTACGAGGGAAGTTTAACCTGAGCACTCAACACTTCAGGAAGGTCTGCCTTCATGAATCAGCAATTCTCTTCATTCCCTTTCTTCTCTCCATGGTCAAAAGGGTTTTTCTATCTCTTGTAGGCCAATATTACTTGCCAACTGGTTTATACCCTTTAGTAGCAGCTGACAAGTAACTTGTTGCCCACTGTTATTTTAATCTCTAGTGATGAATTACAATTCAGTGAAATTTACAAGAAGCATCACATTAAACCTGTGTGAGTGTGTGTGTTACATAAAATTTTAGCATATGTAGGACACAGGTCTTTTCTGAATACACCATTTTAGTATACTAAAATGTGGAATGTTTTATCAAAAGGAAATTTAAAATGGATCTCAACTGAATTGTGACCTGATCACAGAATCCGTAGTTGAAGTCTATCATGCAATTGAATGAGAAACTTAAGCAGATGTGTGTTCGCACAGTTCTGACAATCTTTCCCTAGATGCTGAGCAAAAGAAGAAAATTTAAGAATATTTTATTAAATATCGGCCATGCTTTAAAAATGTTCCATAGAACTGAAAGGTTTTGAATATTTTCTGTTAATGATAATATGGGAGGGCCTTGTAATTGTTGACTTACTGCAACTTGTAATTGTTGACTTCTTTCTTCATGTAAGTGGCAGTCACGGAGGTGCATTCTACTTCTGCAAGAAATATAGTTAGCTGAGAGGCTCCAGCTGAAGCACCTGCAGGATCCACTGCAATGTTGTAGCAAAAGTCTTGCTCTTTCAGAACAGTACCTGCCAGACTGAGAAGGATGGTTTTCTATGACCTGGCTACTTTTTTCCAAATGTGGACTCTTCTATGAAAGCATCTTTGGGCTTTGCCCTTTCAGCTCTCTGGGACATTCTCAGATCTGCTCTGCAGTCAAAGGTGCTTCTTACCCAATCTGCCTCGCTTCTGCCTCTCCTTTCACATATGTCAAACTTGAGTAGTGGTCCTTAGGTTCTTCGTGCTGTATGTCTGCTCCCTGTCCTCTATCTTTCACGATGCCATCCCCAATAAATATTTTACACTTCCATTTTAGTGTAGGCATCTGCTTTCTAGAAGATCCAAACAGATACAGTGTATTATCTACAAATAGAAGATAGTATTCATATCATTACTATATATACGCAAGCACATACACACATATGTATAAATTTCTCTATATATAGAGAGAGAGATTTTATATGTTTTCATATAAACCTTTGTATCATTCATGAGGTAGATTAGTCTATTTCCATAATACAATTAAAATATTTTAGGCTCAGAGATGTATACCTAATTGCCTATGCTTACAAGATAACAAACATATGACTACTGTAGTCCCCACTTATCCATGGCATTACTTGCCGCAGTTTTAGTTACCATAGTTCAACAATAGTGAGTGAAAATTTTCAGAAATATACATCCCATGATTTTTAAACTGCATGTCATTCTGAGTAGCATGACAATATCTCACCTGTATTCGTCCATTTTCATATGGCTATAAAGAACTGTCTGAGAATGGGTAATTTATAAAGGAAAGAGGTTTAATTGATTCACGGTTCCACATGGCTGGGGAGGCCTCAGGAAACTTAGGATCATGGCCGAAGCCACCTCTTCACAGGCTGGCAGGAGAGAGAACGAGTGCCAGCAGGAGAAATGCCAGACACTTATGAAAAATCTTATGAGAACTCACTATCACAAGAACAGCATGGGGGAAACTGCGCCCATGATTCAATTACCTCCAACCAAGTCCTTCTCATGACATGCAGGGATTATTACAATTCGAGATGAGATTTGGGTGGGGACACAAAGCCAAACCAAATCATCACCCCATCTGGCTCCATCCCACTTAGGAAATAAATTATCTTTTTTTCTAGCATTTCCGTACTGTGTATACTACCCATTCATTTGTCACATAGTAGCCTCTCAGCTATCACATGAAAAACAATATAAATAGGGTTCAATACTATTCATGGTTTCAGGTACTCACTGGAAGTCTGCAGTGTATCCCCCAAGGATAAAAGTGGATAGTATATATATTTCATATCCTTAATCATTGTAGGTTATATGGTTAGAAGAATGTTAATAGTTTGTCTCCAATACAAAGTTTCTTTGTTATTTATATAAAAAGGTAAAAGTTATTAAATTTTAAGTAATTATAGTTTTTCATTCTCTTCCAATCATAACAAACATTTGACTTCTGAATCAAGGATGGATGAGGGCACAAGTAAAAAGAGAAAAGCCAAAGACTATACTTGCCTTACATAAGAAAGAGCTAAGCCACAGGGAATGAACGAAAGATTGGAGCAATATACAGTCTGGAGATTGGAGTAAATAAAGACTGGAATTGGTCTTTCAACTACTCTTTGTTATCAGACTTATTTTACAAGCCTGCTGCTTAGAATAGAGACTATAATATGAGGAGTTCAGACGTCAGACTACACCATTCCACCCTATTTCTCTTTCATATTCTTATCCTTCCAGTCAATGTGGAAATACGGAAAGGGGACAAAATAACTGAAATATTTATATCAGTGAGTGGTTAGAAGGATCCAATAGTTGAGCAATTATTACACTTTGCATTTTTCTTGCTTCCAGAGTGTTTGATAACTTAGAAGCTGAATATAAACTGCTTGCTTTGGCATTAGCTTTTTGACCTTCAGTTGCACAGTTTAAATTTTCTTTGCATGCTATGTGTTCAAATAAAAGCCTACATAGGAGTGAAGACAAATGTTACCTAATTAAAGTGGGTGGAGATTGCCAAATGCATATAAACAAATCCTAGGAAAGAATTCAGTTATATGAGAGTGAACTTTTTGTAAAAATTGTAAAAGAGAAAATTAGCTTCTATCAGTTCTCATTCTGCTTTTTTACATAGATCTTCTTCAAGATTTTAGAATATTGGTAATTCTTCACTAGTTAATTTGCCTGCTGCTATTTTTATTATCCACACAGAAGAGGCTATCTCTGCCTACAATGTCCTATCATCTTTCTTCTGTCTAGTTAATTTCTACTTATTCAATGAAATTATCCTCATGCCGCACACTAATTCCCCTCTTCTCCTATAGCAGTTTACTTTTATTTTTCAATACACTTCTCTTTTCCATTAAACTTAAAATATTCAAGGGCATGCCTTTTTCATCTTGTTTCTCCAATACCTGACTGGAGTAGTCAGCAAATCCTCACACTGGCATTTAATTACTTCAGAATATGTCACTATTTTAAATTTCCAAACTTACCATTCAATTATCTGTCATACAGACTCTGATTCATTCAGACTAGTCCATTTACCATGCAAAGTGTATCTGAATATAATTATTTAAAAACATATCCTAGTCAAAATAATCCACGTTCTAAATCACTGCTCTATTACATTCACTATTCTTTCCAAGACAGCATTTTTATTCCTTTCCCACATTTTCATATACCCCTGACTTTTTTCAATGCTAAAGGGAAGTCTCACCTTCTCCATAACCTGCTTTTTATTCCAGATTATATTGACTATCTTTTTCTTTTGACCTCATGGTCTTTTCTATTTAAATCATTCATTGACACTAAGTATTATTTATTTTCAGCATTGTTTGTATTGGTCGTATTGTATTGTTGGGTTGGTAGTATTTTTGTGGGGGGGGTGTGTGTGTGTGTCGGTGTGAGTATTATACCTAAATTATATGTTGTAAACCAAAAATATATATGAGATTTTATTCAAGTATCTTTAATTGGGGGCAGATGGCCAGTGGGGAATCTGTAAGAGAAGAACGTAAGTTTCTTGTGAAGAAACTCTGTAGAAACACCAACAGTAGAAGGAAAAGAATGAAGAAGTTTGGGCTTTTGCATGGGGGAGGGGAGCATGTGCAGAGATGAGGTTGGCAGTGGCAGAATCATCACAGCTTCCTGTGTAGTTTATCTCCATGTGAGCAGTTTATAATTGAGAAGAGAAGAGAAATACTAGCCAAGGTGGCATGAGGTAGCAAAAACCAAGCCAGCAGCATGAATTCTCTTGCTAAGAAAAGCACTTCTCTTTTGTAGAAAGCCAGCATCTACAGCCAGCAACAGTAGTAATGGTAAGAGTGAAGTGTTCTACCTTGTCACTTGGAATCTACGGGTACCAGGACAACATAAGACTGCAGTGAATGAGTTATTTAATCCAGATAAAATTTAGAACAACTCGGGTAACTCCACAAATGATGGAGCATTAAATGGCACGGGAACATGAAGTGGGTGATATTTTAACCCTATAAGAACAAGTAATTTTTGCTTAATTATGTTATATAAGTACAGATTACTATTACCTAAAAGCATGCTTAATAACGTTTCAAAATATTTTTAAAAGTTATTATTTAACTTGTAACTTTTTTTTCTGTAAGGATGTTAGGTCTTCAAATACATTCTAGGATATATTGCTGTTATTTCTGTACATATGTAGTAAAAAATAAAGACAAGGTGTTTTGTGTGGGCTTTTTTTGCTCAGCTTTATTACTAACTACTGATGTGACTTTGGATAATTTACAGTAAAAATTGATTATAAATATTCTTTGCATCTCATTGAATTAATTCTAGTAAAATGAGACAATTAGTATAGACATACTATGAAACTCATACAAATTACAAGAATCACAGAATTTTCTGTTTCTCACAAAAATTAGCAGTCTCATTTATTTAATAGGTAATGATGCAAAAATTATTGAATAATAGGCGAGAAAGTGAGAAGTAAATGTAACAGCAAAAAAATACATAACACAGCAAGAATCATATAGGCTAATTAAGTTAACTAGGATTGATCAACATTAATCCACAGTCCACATCCTGGATATAACATTTGAAATGCCAAAATGTTACTACATCACTTCTCTAAGCAACTAGCTATCTAACAACTGGATCACTGTGAGTAAACTCAAATGAAATGCTCAAGTCAGAAAGATATTAAATGACTGAGGCACAATTCTACTTAATAAGAATATCAACAGGTTCAAGTTAAATACCAACTGATTCTTTGGCAAGTGTAATTTGGGGTGGGTGGGTGGAAGGGAAATCAGATCATCTAAATGAAACTGTTTTTTTTTTTTTTTTTTT
>NW_026652279.1:116693816-116710736 GCF_009828535.3 Hylobates moloch
GTTTCTTCCTAGCCTCGATGGTCTTTACAATTTGGCATGTTTTTGCAGTGGCTGGTACCGGTTGTTCCTTTCCATGTTTAGTGCTTCCTTCAGGAGCTCTTTTAGGGCAGGCCTGGTGGTGACAAAATCACTCAGCGTTTGCTTGTCTGTAAAGTATTTTATTTCTCCTTCACTTATGAAGCTTAGTTTGGCGGGATAGCAAATTCTGGGTTGAAAATTCTTTTCTTTAAGAATGTTGAATATCGGCCCCCACTCTCTTCTGGCTTGTAGAGTTTCTGCTGAGAGATCAGCTGTTAGTCTGATGGGCTTCCCTTTGTGGGTAACCCGACCTTTCTCTCTGGCTGCCCTTAACATTTTTTCCTTCATTTCAACTTTGGTGAATCTGACAATTATGTGTCTTGGAGTTGCCCTTCTCGAGGAGTATCTTTGTGGCGTTCTCTGTATTTCCTGAATCTGAATGCTGGCCTGCCTTGCTAGATTGGGGAAGTTCTCCTGGATAATATCTTGCAGAGTGTTTTCCAACTTGGTTCCATTCTCCCCATCATTTTCAGGTACACCAATCAGACGTAGGTTTGGTCTTTTCACATAGTCCCAAATTTCTCGGAGGCTTTGTTCATTTCTTTTTATTCTTTTTTCTCTAAACTTCCCTTCTCTCTTCATTTCATTCATTTCATCTTCCATCAGCGATACCCTTTCTTCCAGTTGATCGCATCTGCTACTGAGGCTTCTGCAATCTTCGCGTAGTTCTCGAAACTTGGCTTTCAGCTCCATCAGCTCCTTTAAGCCCTTCTCTCCATTGGTTATTCTAGTTATCCATTCTTCTAATATTTTTTCAAAGTTTTTAACTTCTTTGCTATTGTTTTGAATTTCCTCTCGTAGCTCAGAGTAGTTTGATCGTCTGAAGCCTTCTTCTCTCATCAAAGTCATCCTCCATCCAGCTTTGTTCCGTTGCTGGTGAGGGACTGCGTTCCTTTGGAGGAGGAGAGCTGCTCTGTTTTTTAGAGTTTCCAGTTTTTTTGTTCTGTTTTTTCCCCATCTTTGTGGTTTTATCTACTTTTGGTCTTTGATGATGGAGATGTACAGATGGGTTTTTGGTGTGGATGTCCTTTCTGTTTGTTAGTTTTCCTTCTACCAGACAGGACCCTCAGCTGCAGGTCTGTTGGAGTTTACTAGAGGTCCACTCCAGACCCTGTTTGGCTGGGTGTCAGCAGCAGTGGCTGCAGAACTCTGTTCAAAGCTGTCAGTCAGACAGGGACCTTTAAGTCTGTGGAGGTTCTTGCTGAGTTTTTGTTTGTCTGTGCCCTGCCCCCAGAGGTGGGCTCCACCCAGTTCGAGCTTCCTGGCTGCTTTGTTTACCTAAGCAAGCCTGGGCAATGGCGGGCGCCCCTCCCCCAGCCTCGCTGCCGCCTTGCAGCTTGATCTCAGACTGCTGTGCTAGCAATCAGCGAGACTCCGTGGGCACAGGACCCTCCGAGCCAGGTGCGGGACACAATCTCCTAGTGTGCCGTTTTCCAGGCCCGTTGGAAAAGCGCAGTATTGGGGTGGGACTGACCCGATATTCCAGGTGCCGTCTGTTTCCCCTTTCTTTGACTAGGAAAGGGAACTCCCTGACCCCTTGCGCTTCCCGAGTGAGGCAATGCCTCGCCCTGCTTCGGCTCACGCACAGTGCGCTTCACCGACTGTCCTGCACCCACTGTTAGGCACTCCCTAGTGAGATGAAACCGGTACCTCAAGCAGAAATGCAGAAATCATCCGTCTTCTGTGTCGCTGGGGCTGGGAGCTGGTGACCGGAGCTGTTCCTATTCGGCCATCTTGCCCATAAGCCCTGAAACTGTTTTATTGTATGAATTTCTCCTCTCAGCTGTCAAACTTCAATCACGAGATTCAGAAAATATGATTAAATATAGACTTCATTGGGGTGCAGAGCTTGAGGATAGCACCTGGAGGACACAGACTCCAAATGAATAAGTGAAGTTAAAGTTTCACCTTTATAGGCAGAGACAGAAAACTTTTAGCAGGATCACATTTTTTGTAAGAGACTAGCACATATGTCATAGTAATTTGATTGGCTACAGGTTGCTACATTCCAAGAAAGATGACATTATTACTATATGAAGAGGGACAGTGATCTGGGGCGGGAGGTCTTATCTCTGATGCTGCTTGGTTTTAGCTATTTAAAGGGAAAAAAAGGTTGAAGTTGCAGCTGCATGCCACATGACTCAAGCCACATAGCAACATTCCTTTCAAGGCTCAGAATAATTTAAGATTCCAACAGCTTTTAATTTGAATTATTTTATTTCCTATGGCAAAAGAAGAAATTTCAAACTAGATAATTGATACTGAACATTTAATATGTGCAAAGTTTCTCTTCTGGATAATGTTATTTAAAGTTACTTTTTAAAGACTCTTATTAATGAATTACCAAAAAGTATTAGCCAATATTTAAGTAATGGTGTAGCTAAGTAGACTACATTTTTTGTTTGATGTTTTGCATCATTCACATTGACTGTCAAATCTAGCAGCAGCACATTTCGGTTTAATACCAAGTTCTTTATGACTTCCTCAGCAGTATGTGCAATCCTATCCATCCTTCTAGGAAGGGTCACACTATTGATGCTCAATCAATCACAAGGTATGATAAAGTATACCAGTTTAATTCGCAGAAGATGGCATTTCTTGAACTTATCCCTCATTCTGAAGTTCCTTGGGATAGCGAGTGAATAGTCCCCTGAGGTTGAGAAAACCACATGACCTTAGAGTGTGAAATCTACCATATTCAGGGTGGCGATTCATCTCATGGATATTAGACTTTCTAAATAGATTAGTTCTTTCTGAATAGATTAGTTTCATTAAGAATTATAATTGCATATTTTGTCCTGCTACTACTAAGTGTGTAAACTCAGTGATACAAAATTATTAAAAATCCACATCTTATTTTATCACCAGCTTTCATCCTAAGTTTCCAACAAATCTTGATAATGGATAAACATATTCAGTCATTTACTGAGTACATAACAGGATTTCAGCTAGATGAGACCTGGCAGGTTACTTTCACACTTAAAATCATATGACTTTACTCATACCATTTACCGCAGCTTAGATAAGTTAGAATTCCTAAAGGTAAAGGGTGGGAAATTAAAAATAAAGAAATTTCATTGACATTGCAAGATAAGGTTACTTATGCTGACAGAATTGGACCCATACAGCAAGAGTAATGTAAGTTTTCTTTTTTGAATCTTTAAGTCAGAGATATGACAACAACCCATTTAGATGTTCAGTGATGGATTTTTAGCTAGAAATCCAACACTTTGGTGCTATGAATTATATTTGTGTGAAATTTACTTTTGCCTATTTTTTTTCTTCTTGCCAACGTTGGTTTAAAGCATAAGCAATATCTTTAGTGTTTTAGATAAGAGGTAGGCAGATAGTTACATTTATATTCAGTTCTGTATAATAGTAAAAAAGTTATTTAACTGCTTAGGATTTTTTTGATAGTGTCAAAATTCGTAGTTTGAATAGGTATATCTTTTTTACCATATGCAAAGCAGAGATTTCAGTGGATAGAAAGGGAAACCTTCCATGAAATAGAGGAGACAGGTTAGGCAAAGAATAAAGAACAGATGCTTAAGAACAAATAAACAATTTTGTTGGTGAGTGTTGTTACCAAATTATAACCCACTCAAGTCATTAAATTGGACTATTTTATGGTGCTATTGAAAATTATACTTACTTGGATATTAAAAGAAAAGACTAGATAGGGATTAAATGTTTTACTATGTTCCCTGATTCTTCCAGAATTTGTGTCAAGTGCAAGCTTACGAAACACAGTGCCAACTTACAGTTTTACTCTCTGCAGTGATTTGTCTATGTTATGACTTTCTAAATGTCTCAGGATCTTACCATATGATCTTAGTTCTCAAAAACAAAATTATGTATGCTATCTTAATGAATAATCACCAAATGAAGGTTAGTATACTACATACAAAAATACATATAAATATAATAATAAAAAAGGTTAGGCAGTCTGTTCCTATACATGTTACAATGCTGTTTTAAATGAATTTTTTTGAATCATACACATTGGCTATCTCATACATTCCCATTCCGTCTTATCTTTGCATCACATTCTCCCCTGACTGCTTTGACCATTGCATTTATCGCTAACCCACTCTGATTTATTCCTGGTCCATATCTTTGGCTTTCATGCTTTTGTTATTTCCATGCTAACTATGCTATCGACGAGGGCATTTCTGATCTCCAGGAGCAATGCTTAAAACCCTTGCTTCTAAAATTCGAGCTGTTTCATTTGGACCTATTTACTTTAGGAGCTACTACCTGGACCAAAGTTTTGAGTGAGGATAGTTATATTGTAACTATTTAATGCTCTGTGTGTATAGTGATTTTTTGATAAAATTATAATATTTGTCATCATTTACCCACTAATACCATATATTAGCATTATTTTCATATATACCCTTGCTATGATTTAATGTCCTCTCCAAAACTCATGTGGAAATTTAATCTCCATTGTAATGCCACTAAGAGAAGGGGCCTTTGTAAAGTAATTAGGATTAAATTACGACATCAGGGTGGGACCCCCATGATAGGACTGGAGACTACGTAAGAAGAGGAAGGCCATATGGTAGTTTTTTTTTTTTCCTTACTAGTTCTGAACATGAGCTCTCTTTCTTTTTTTCCTATTTCTTTTAAAAAAATTTTTTTTTTAAATTATACTTTAAGTTTTAGGGTACAACATGCAGGTTTGTTACATATGTATACATGTGCCATGTTGGTGCGCTGCACCCATTAACTCGTCATTTACATTAGGTATATCTCCAAATGCTATCCCTCCCCCCTCCTCCCACCCCACAACAGGCCCCATTGTGGGATGTTCCCCACCCTGTGTCCAAGTGTTCTCATTGTTGAATTCCCACCTATGAGTGAGAACATGCGGTGTTTGGTTTTCTGTCCTTGTGATAGTTTGCTCAGGATGATGGTTTCTAGCTTCACCCATGTCCCTGCAAAGGACAAGAACTCATCCTTTTTTATGGCTGCATAGTATTCCATGGTGTATATGTGCCACATTTTCTTAATCTGGTCTATCATTGATGGACATTTGGGTTGTTTCCAAGTCTTTGCTGTTGTGAATAGTGTCACAATAAACATATGTGTGCATGTGTCTTTATAGCAGCATGATTTATAATCCTTTTGGTATATACCCAGTAATGGGATGGCTGGGTCAAATGGTATTTCTAGTTCTAGATCCTTAGGGAATCGCCACACTGTCTTCCACAATGGTTGAACTAGTTTACAGTCCCACCAACAGTGTAAAAGTGTTCCTATTTCTCCACATCCTCTCCAGCACCTGTTGTTTCCTGACTTTTTAATGATTGCCATTCTAACTGGTGTGAGATGGTGTCTCATTGTGGTTTTGATTTGCATTTCTCTGATGGCCAGTGATGATGAGCATTTTTTCATGTGTCTTTTGGCTGCATAAATGTCTTCTTTTGCGAAGTGTCTGTTCATGTCCTTCGCCCACTTTTTGATGGGGTTGTTTGATTTTTTCTTGTAAATATGTTTAAGTTCTTTGTAGGTTCTGGGTATTAGCCCTTTGTCAGATGGGTAGATTGTAAAGATTTTCTCCCATTCTGTAGGTTGTCTGTTCAGTCTGATGGTAGTTTCTTTTGCTGTGCAGAAGCTCTTTAGTTTAATTAGAACCCATTTGTCAATTCTGGCTTTTGTTGCCATTGCTTTTGGTGTTTTAGTTATGAAGTCCTTGCCCATGCCTATGTCCTGAATGGTATTGCCTAGGTTTTCTTCTAGGGTTTTTATGGTTTTAGGCCTAACATGTAAGTCCTTAATCCATCTTGAATTAATTTTTGTATAAGGTGTAAGGAAGGGATCCAGTTTCAGCTTTCTACATATGGCTAGCCAGTTTTCCCAGCACCATTTGTTAAATAGGGAATCCTTTCCCCATTTCTTGTTTTTGTCAAATTTGTCAAAGATCAGATGGTTGCAGATGTGTGGTATTATTTCTGAGGGCTCTATTCTGTTCCATTGGTCTATATATCTGTTTTGGTACGAGTACCATGCTGTTTTGGTTACTGTAGCCTTGCAGTATAGTTTGAAGTCAGGTAGCGTGATGCCTCCAGCTTTGTTCTTTTGGCTTAGGATTGACTTGGTAATGCGGGCTCTTTTTTGGTTCCATATGAACTTCAAAGTAGTTTTTCCAATTCTGTGAAGAAAGTCATTGGTAGCTTGATGAGGATGGCATTGAATCTATAAATTACCTTGGGCAGTATGGCCATTTTCACCATATTTATTCTTCCTATCCATGAGCATGGAATGTTCTTCCGTTTGTTTGTATCCTCTTTTATTTCATTGGGCAGTGGTTTGTAGTTCTCCTTGAAGAGGTCCTTCACATCCCTTGTAAGTTGGATTCCTAGGTATTTTATTCTCTTTGAAGGAATTGTGAATGGGAGTTCGCTCATGATTTGGCTCTCTGTTTGTCTGTTATTGGTGATTTTTGCACATTGATTTTATATCCTGAGACTTTGATGAAGTTGCTTTATCAGCTTAAGGAGATTTTGGGCTGAGACGATGGGATTTTCTTAATATACAATCATGTCATCTGCAAACAGGGACAATTTGACTTCCTCTTTTCCTAATTGAATGCACTTTATTTCTTTCTCCTGCCTGATTAACCTGGTCAGAACTTCCAATACTTTGTTGAATAGGAGTGGTGAGAGAGGGCATCCCTGTCTTGTGCCAGTTTTCAAAGGGAATGCTTCCAGTTTTTGCCCATTCAGTATGATATTGGCTGTGGGTTTGTCATAAACAGCTCTTATTTTTTTGATATATGTCCCATCAATACCTAGTTTATTGAGAGTTTTTAGCACGAAGGGCTATTGAATTTTGTCAAAGGCCTTTCTACATCTATTGAGATAATCATGTGGTTTTTGTCTTTGGTTCTGTTTATATGATGGATTACGTTTATTGTTTTGCATATGTTGAACCAGCCTTGCATCCCAGGGATGAAGCCCACTTCATCATAGTGGATAAGCTTTTTGATGTGCTGCTGGATTTGGTTTACCAGTATGTAATTGAGGATTTACGCATCGATGTTCATCAGAGATATTGGTCTAAAATTCTCTTTTTTTGTTGTGTCTCTTCCAGGCTTTGGTATCAGGATGATGCTGGCCTCATAAAATGAGTTAGGGAGGATTTGCTCTTTTTCTATCAATTGGAATAGTTTCAGAAGGAATGGTACCAGCTCCTCTTTGTACCCCTGGTAGAATTCGGCTGTGAATCCATCTGGTCCTGGACTTTTTTGGTTGGTAGGCTATTAATTACTGCTTCAATTTCAGAGCCTGTTATTGGTCTACTGTGGGATTCAGCTTCTTCCTGGTTTAGTCTTGGGAGGGTGTATGTGTCCAGGAATTTATCCATGTCTTCTAGATTTTCTAGTTTATTTGCATAGAGGTGTTTATAGTATTCTCTGATGGTAGTTTGTATTTCTGTGGGATCGGTGGTGATAGCCCTTTCTCATTTTTTATTGTGTCTTTTTGATTCTTCTCGCTTTTCTTCTTTATTAGTCTTGCTAGTGGTCCATCAATTTTGTTGACCTTTTCAAAAAACCAGCTCCTGGATTCATTGATTTTTTTGAAGGGTTATTTGTGTCTCTATTTCCTTCAGTTCTTCTCTGATCTTAGTTATTTCTTGCCTTCTGCTAGCTTTTGAATGTGTTTGCTCTTGCTTCTCTAGTTCCTTTAATTGTGACGTTAGGGTGTCAATTTTAGATCTTTCCTGCTTTCTCTTGTGGGCATTTATTGCTATAAAATTCCCTCTACACACTGCTTTGAATGTGTCCCAGAGATTCTGGTATGTTGTGTCTTTGTTCTCGTTGGTTTCAAAGAACATCTTTATTTCTGCCTTCATTTTGTTATGTACCCAGCAGTCATTCAGGAGCAGGTTGTTCAGTTCCCATGTAGTTGAGTGGTTTTGAATGAGTTTCTTAATCCTGAGTTCTAATTTCATGGCCCTGTGGTCTGAGAGACAGTTTGTTATAATTTCTGTTCTTTTACATTTGCTGAGGAGTGTTTTACTTCCAACTATGTGGTCAATTTTGGAATAAGTGCAATGTGGTGCTGAGAAGAATGTATATTCTGTTGATTTGGGGTGGAGAGTTCTCTAGATGTCTATTAGGTCGGCTTGGTGCAGAGCTGAGTTTAAGTCCTGGATATCCTTGTTAACTTTCTGTCTCGTTGATCTGTCTAATGTTGATAGTGGGGTGTTAAAGTCTCCCATTATTATTGTGTGGGAGTCTAAGTCTCTTTGTAGGTCTCTAAGGACTTGCTTTATGAATCTGGGTGCTCCTGTATCAGATGCATATATATTTAGGATAGTTAGCTCTTCTTGTTGAATTGATCCCTTTACCATTATGTAATGGCCTTCTTTGTCTCTTTTGAACTTTGTTGGTTTAAAGTCTGTTTTATCAGAGACTAGGACTGCAACCTCTGCTTTTTTTTGTTTTCCATTTGCTTGGTAGATCTTCCTCCATCCCTTTATTTTGAGCCTGTGTGTGTCTCTGCACATGAGATGGGTCCCCTGAATACAGCACACTGATGGGTCTTGACTCTATCCAATTTGCCAGTCTGTGTCTTTTAATTGGCACATTTAGCCCATTTGAAGTCAAGGTTAATATTGTTATGTGTGAATTTGATCCTGTCATTATGATATTAGCTCGTTATTCTGCTTGTTAGTTGATGCAGTTTCTTCCTAGCATTGATGGTCTTTACAATTTGTCATGTTTTGCAGTGGCTGGTACTGGTTGTTCCTTTCCATGTTTAGTGCTTCCTTCAGGAGCTCTTGTAAGGCAGGCCTGATGGTAACAAAATCTGTCAGCATTTGTTTGTCTGTAAAGGATTTTATTTCTCCTTCAATTATGATGCTTAGTTTGGCTGGATATGAAATTCTGGGTTGAAAATTCTTTTCTTTAAGAATGATGAGTATTGGCCCCAATTTTCTTCTGGCTTGTAGAGTTTCTGCTGAGATATCAGCTGTTAGTCTGATGGGCTTCCCTTTGTGGTCAACCCGACCTTTCTCTCTGGCTGCCCTTAACATTTTTTTTCTTCATTTCAACTTTGGTGAATCTGACAATTATGTGTCTTGGAGTTGCTCTTCTCAAAGAGTATCTTTGTGGTGTTCTCTGTATTTCCTGAATTTGAATGTTGGCCTGCCTTGCTAGGTTGGGAAACTTCTCTTGGATAATACCCTGAAGAGTGTTTTCCAACTTGGTTCCATTCTCCCCATCACTTTCAGGTACACTGATCAGATGTAGATTTGGTCCTTGGTCTTTTCACATAGTCCCATATTTCTTGGGGGCTTTGTTCATTTCTTTTTACTCTTTTTTCTCTAAACTTCTCATTTCATTTCATTCATTTGATCTTCAATCACTGATAGTCTTCCTTCCACTTGATCAAATCAGCTACTGAAGCTTGTGCATGGGTCATGTAGTTCTCATGCCATGGTTTTAAGCTCCATCAGGTCATTTAAGGTCTTCTCTACACTGCTTATTCTGGTTAGCCATTCTTCTAATTTTTTTTCAAGGTTTTTTTAGCTTCTTTGCGATGGGTTCTAGCATCCTCCTTTAGCTCAGAGTAGTTTGTTGTTACTGATCATCTGAAGCCTACCTCCATCAAGTCATCAAAGTCATTCTCTGTCCAGTTTCATTCCATTGCTGGTGAGGAGCTGCATTCCTTTAGAGGAAAAGAGGTCCTCTGACTTTCAGAATTTTCTGCTTTTCTGCTCTGATTTCTCCCCATCTTTGTGGTTTTATCTACCTTTGGTCTCTGATGATGGTGACATACAGATGGGGTTTTGGTGTGGATGTCCTTTCTGTTTGTTTGTTTTCCTTCTAATAGTCAGGACCCTCAGCTGCAGGTCTGTTGGAGTTTGCTGAGGGTCCACTCCAGGCTCTGTTTGCTTGGGTATCACCAGCAGAGGCTGCAGAACAGCAAATATTGCAGAACAGCAAAGGTTGCTGCCTGATCCTTCCTCTGGAAGCTTTGTCTCAGAGGGGCACCCAGCTGTAGGAGGTGTCATTTGGCCCCTACTGGGAGGTGTCTCCCAGTTAGGCTACTCTGGGGTCAAGGACCCACTTGAGAAGGCAGTCTGTCCGTTCTCAGATCTCAAACTCCACGCTGGGAGAACCACTACTCACTACTCTCTTCAAAGCTGTCAGACAGAGACGTTTAAGTCTGCAGAAGTTTCTGCTGCCTTTTGTTCAGCTATGCCCTGCCTCTGAGGTGGAGTCTACAGAGACAGGCAGGCCTCCTTGAGCTGCAGTGGGCTCCACCCAGTTCGAGCTTCCAGGCTGCTTTTTTTTATCAACTCAGGCCTCAGCAATGGCAGACACCTCTCCCCAAGCCTTGCTGCCACCTTGCAGTTCAATCTCAGACTGCTGTGCTAGCCGTGAGTGAGGCTCCATGGGCGTAGGACCCTCTGAGCCAGGCATGGGATATAATCTCCTGGTGTGTCATTTGCTAAGACCATTGGAAAAGCACAGTATTAGGGTGGGAATGTCCTGATTTTCCATGTACTGTCTGTCACGGCTTCCCTTGGCTAGGAAATGGAATTCCCCAACCCCTTGTACTTCCCAGGTGAGGCAATGCCCTGCCCTGCTTCGGCTCACACTCTGTGGGCTGCACCCACTATCCAATAAGCCCCAGTGAGATGAACCCGGTACCTCAGTTGGAAATGCAGAAATCACTCGTCTTCTGTGTTGCTCACACTGGGAGCTGTAGACTGGAGCTGTTCCTATTCGGCCATCTTGGGACCTAATCAGTTTTTGTTTTGTTTTGTTTTGTTTTGTTTTAATAGAGACAGGGTTTCATCATGTTGGTCAGGCTGGTCCTGAACTCCACCCACCTCGGCCTCCTAAAATGCTCCATATGGTAGTTTTATTTGCCGTTTTTTTAGGCATCTCAATGTTGTTCTTTATGGTGAATGAACTAGCTTAAATTCTTACAGTGTATAAGAGTTCTATTTTATCCACACTATTGCCAACATTCATTATTTTTTGTCTTTTTGATAAGTCATCCTAACTGGGGGAGATAATATCTCATTATAGTTTTGATTTGCACGTTCCTGATGATTAGTGATGTTGAACATTTTTTCATATATTTGTTGTCCATTTTTATGTCTTCTTTTGAGAAATATCTATTCCGATTATTTCCTCACTTTTTAATTGGATCATTTAGTTTGAATCACCATATGATTCAACAAACTCACTACTGGGAATTTATCTAAAGGAAAGAAAATCGTTATATTGAAGAGACATCTGCACCCCCATGTTTATGGCAGCATTATTCATAATAGACAAGATATAGAATGAAACTAGGTATCCTAACAACAAAGGAATAGATAAAGAAAATGTGGTATATAGACACAATGGGATACTATTTAGCCATAAAAAAGAATGAAATCATGTCATTGGTGGCAACATAGATGGAACTGGAGGATGTTATGTTAAATGAAATAAGCCAGGAACAGAAAGTTAAACAATCATATGTGGAAGCTAAAAAAACCTAGTATCTTAGAAGTAAAAAGTAGAAGTGGGCATGGTAGCTCATGCCTGTAATCCGAGCATTTTGGGAGGCAAAGGTGGGTGGATCACCTGAGTTTGAGTTTGAGAGCAGCCTGGCCAACATGGCGAAACACCATCTCTACTAAAAATACAAAAATTAGCCGGGCACGGTGGTGAGTGCCTGTAATCCCAGATACTTGGGAGGTTGAGGCAGGAAGAATCACTTGAACCTGGGAGGCGGAGGTTGCAGTGAACCGAGATTGTGCCATTGCACTCCAGCCTGGGCAACAGAGCAAGACTCTGTCTCAAAAAAAAAAAAAAAAAAAGTGAAAAGTAGAACAGAGAATAATAGAGGCTGGAAAGGATAGCAGGAAGAGAGGGATATGGAAAGATTTGTTAAAGGATACAAAGTTATTGTGATCTGATCTCTTTACATTATATTTAACAAACTATTACTATACACCCATGAATAAATATGTACATTTATTATTAGACATTTAAAAAATTAAAAAAATAAGAGGAAGAGAGACCTGAGTTGACATTCTCTTGCCCTCTCACCATGTGAAGTTCTTCTCTATGTTATGATCAGTAAGAAGGCCCTCAGCAGATATGGCCGCTCAATAGACTTAGACAACCCTATTTGTTCATAGTGACAGTGAGCCCAGGTAAAGATTCCATGTGTAAGGTTTCTGCATGGTTAAGGGTGGCTTATTTCTGTTCTGAACAATTACATATACAGAAATGTACTGGATAAAGATTTAAGGAAAGTTATTGTTTTCCTAACTAAAAGTCAAAGTTCTTAAGAGATGTTCATTTTGGGGGCTTAATTCTTTTTTGTGTCTGCTGGGGACATGCATGTGATGTCTGTGGTACAAAAGCCATACTATGAGTATAAAGGTAAAAGCCACAGGGTGACAATGACAAAGTGACAAGAAAGAAGAAACCTGCAACTCTTTGTTATAATTGAACTACTGTATTAGTCTTGCTCTGCCTACTCTGGGGTTCATATTTTGTCAGAAAATATATATCCTAACCTGACTAAGCAACTCTAGTGATGGTTCTATAATAAGTATTCCAACTTATGCAGTTATAAAGTCTAATTCCGTCTTAAGGTTTGTATAAATCACTAACTTATATCTAAAGAGGTGGCTAGCCTCTTCTCAAACATGTATCTTGGACAATAATCGTTAGTAAAAATTAAACTGTGCCCCCACTTTGCTGAGTAGTGTGCTGAGACTAGTGGATGGAAGAGTAAGGAAGTTATGAATTAAATATTTATGATGGATCCTGATTTCAGGATCCTAGAGCACTTTTAGCAAGACCTATGGAAGCAAGAGAGTATTGCATTTATTTATTTTTCCCTGAGAGATATCAAACGAGGCACATCTAAACTCTCTTGAAAAAATGAAGTTGCAACAGAATTACATTTATTTTCTCTCAGTTTCTTCGGAACTTAAAGGATAATTGCTAATATATAAGCCCTCTTCGTCTAATGTAGAATGGCTTTCCTTATGTGGAAATTTTCATTCATGCCACAAATACCCATTGAATATACAATAACTGAGCTGTATGCAGGGAATATAAGGGAGGTCAAGAATGATTATTTTTATTCAGAAAGCTTACGGAGTAATTGAAATCATAGAGAAAAATGTTTTTATTATATCCTGCATCAACCTCTCATTATAAAGCAAGAAAACTCTCATCCCCTTTGTGATGATTCTCAGCATTATAAGGAGAGGTATGTTTTAATGTTTGTGTTTCTATAAGTAGAATAATTTATTTTTTCTATGTAAAATTAGCTTCAGATAATGAGGGCTGAAATTTTCCTGGGTCTACATACAACTGTTTGGTTATGTAAAATAAGCTAATTACTAAAATGCAATCTCAGCATTCACATGAAAAATCATTGCTATAATAAAATGTAAATAGAAACATTTTGGATATTTTCAAAGAAAAAAATATACCTGAGGAGCTTCATTATATACAGGGATAACTTCTTTCAAGTTTACAACCCACTTGAAATAAGCAAATAATGAGGAATGTGGTATCCATTCTTTCAAAACAACTCACGTACCTTATAAATATATATACCTACTATGTACTCACAAAAATTAAAAGTAAAAAATAAAAATAAAACAGTTTAAAGCCCTCTTGAAAAGTTGCTTAAAGTATAATAAAATGTGTATAATAATTATTATTATTTTTCTCCAGACATGTTTTTTATTTTCTGGTAATGCAATTAATAGCCTCCATGCATTCAATCCAAGAACCAGAGATACACTTTCACCCAAAGCACATGAACTTAAAATAGGAAGAGGGTGGCCCCCAGAAAAAAATGTATGGGGGAATTTCACCCACTGTTAGGTATTAGAAATGCCAAATATGACCTTACAAATAGCAGCATGCTAACACATGCACGTGCATAAACACGTGCACACACACACACACACATCTGAAAATAAAGAAAAAAAGTTATTTTTACATCTGTGCTTATTAGCCATTATTTGTAATTCTAAAAATCCTGTAGGATTTTAAAAGAAAACAAAATGAAAGATATTCCTAAAAATAATATATACATATTTTCATGGTCTTCATAAAATCTTCCAATCACCACTGTTTTTTATAGTTCCACATTTTTATTCCTTTAAGATATAATTCTGGACTGGCCATATTCAAGAAAAAATTAAATGTTAGAATCATATCAATAATGGTTGGAAACATTGATAGAAATCCCAATTAGAACTGAGCATTTATTTCTTTTTTCTGGCATTTCTAGTATTACCAGATTTCTCAAATGATTGGCATTTTAAATAAATAACTAAAAATAGCTATCCATTCAAGATGAGTTTGGCCTCAAATCCACAAATTCAGATTCTGGGCTAGATGTACTGTAATGCTTTACTTTATAGGAAAGAGATCCATCTTTACAAATAATAGACACCTGTACTCTACATTGTAACTACATTGAAAATGTACTAACATAAAAGAATCTCACTGATTTGAAAGTCAGTTTACATTGATTTTTCAGATGTACTGTATTCAGTGAAACTGCCTATGGAAACCACTTTAAACTTTCCACATTCCAGCCTTAGAAAACATTATACAGGAATAATAAACTTAAAAAGTTCTTCATATTTCTGTGATATGTACTGCAGCATATCACATTACTTCCTAACCCATTGTTTCACCTTTCCTTCCAATCTTTAGCATTATTGTATTTTTAAAAACATCAATGTGTATGCCTTTTTCTGTTCCTGTACTGATCAGCTTGGACAAGCTGCATATTTTATTCAGCACAGACTGCTTTCCTCAAGTAGCTTTTGTAGTGAATGTATGTTATTTGACTCTAAGTTTGAAAGAAATAGAGACAATCAGGTTTTCTCAGGTGATAGGCGTGTTATTGTAAAGATACTCAGGAAAGAAAGAAAGCACAGGAAATTGGCTCAGTCAGTTGCAAAGTCAGAATAGGGGAAAATCATTTTTGCTCAGGCTACAGTCAAAATTCTAAATACCCCAACAAATATTCTAGCTGTCGGCTGTGTTTTGATTCAGCTTACCTCTTCTCCAACCCTCTGCTTATTTCTTCAGTTGATTAAGAATTAGCCCTGTTTTATTGTTTTCTGCTAATATGTGTTTCTATGATCTGTATCTTGGTTTATGCTCTTCTGATCTGTCTTTGTTGGTTATGTGTTTCATATTGACTCTCCAAATGTGAAAATTTGTTTTATATATATATATATATACACATATATATATATTTGCTTTATAATATCTTTATAATATTTTTACTGATTCAAGGACTGGTACACAACTATCTCATAAACCTCTACTCCAGCCTTTGGAGTTCACTTTCAGAGCAGATCACTGTCTTTTCTCAAATATAGAGAAAAATTATTATTACTTGAGCAAAACTATGATGATATATATATAAGAAGTCTCATCCAGCAGATTCATTTACAAAGGGTGATGTAGTTAATAGCCTCTCTGAAACTTCCTGATAGCTATTATAAAGGAAATTTCTCTTAAATTTTTAAATGTTTGTAATTTTAATGGATGTTGTTGTAGGATGGACAATCCAAGACCCTATTGGTGAGATTCCAGATGCTGCTGCAGAGGTGTTGGCATATTCTGAAGATCTATTGATAACAACATTGCTGATTTGTATGTCATTTGAAACTGTTAGTGTGCTTTGTGTAGGGGATAATTTAATGAGGTTAATCTTTATGATGTCTTCAATGAATGCATATAATTTAACTGTCAGATAAATATTGACTTAAAATAAATGACATACATATATTTTTAATTGTTATATCTTGTTGCTGAATTGACTCCTTTATCATTATATAATAACCCTCTTTATCTCTTTTAACAGCTTTTGTCTTGATATTTATTTTATCTAATATAACCATAGCTATTCCTTCTCTTTTTTGATTTCCATTTGCATGGAATAAGTTTTTGCATCCCTCTATTTTCAGATGATGTATGTCTTTATTGGCAAAGTGAGTTTCTTATAGGCAGCACATAGTTGGGTCTTTTTTTAATTAATTAAACTCTTTATGTCTTTTTAGGGGAATTTGGCCCATTTACATTCGATGTTATTATTGATACGTAAGGACTTACTACTGCCATTTTGTTATTTGTTTTCTGAATGTTTAATTGATCCTCTCTTTCTTCCTATCTCCCTTTGTTTAAAAGTGACTTTCTCTGGTAGAATATTTTACTTTGTTGCTTTTTAGTTTTTGTGTATATTTTGTTGGGTTTTTAATTTGTAAAAGGTTGCAAATAACATCTTATAACCAATTATTTTAAACTGAATAGAAATTTTTGAAAGAACATAAACAAATGACCAATTAGTATATGAAAAAATGTTCAATGACACTAATCATTGGAGAAATGCAAATGAATGCTACAACAAGACGTCATCTCACCCCAGCTAAAAGCTAAAATGACTTTTATCAGACAGGCAATAACAAATACTGCTGAGGATGTGGGCAAAGGGGAACACTTGAACACTGCTGGTGGGAATGTAAATTAGTGCAACCACTATGGAGGCCTGTATGAACGTTCCTCAGAAAACTAAAAAAATAGAAATACTATATGGCCTAGCAATTCCACTTCTGGCTATATATCATAAAAGAAGAAAGAAAGGAAATAAGAAAAAAAGAAAGAAAGAAAGAAAGAAAGAAAGAAAGAAAGAAAGAAAGAAAGACGAAAGAAAGAAAGAGAGAGAAAAGAAGAGAAGAAGGAGAAGGAGAAGAAGAAGGAGAAGGAGAAGGAGGAGTAGAAGAAGAAGAAGGAGAAGAAGAAGAAGAAGAAGAAGAAGAAGAAGAAGA
>NW_026652279.1:116710836-116830014 GCF_009828535.3 Hylobates moloch
AAGAGGAGTTGTATATTGAAGTGTACTTTCATGTTTATTGTACCACTGTACACAATAGTCAAGATATGAAACCAACCTGAGTGTTCAACAAGAGATGAATGAAGAAAGAAATGTGGTAAATATACACAATAAACATTATTTGGCTATAGAAATAAAAAAATCCTTTCATTTGCAATAACATAAATAGAATTGGAGGATATTATGTGAAATGAAATAAGCCAGGCACAGAAATATACATTTCACATATTCTCACTTATATGTGGGAGCTAAGAAATTTTAAAAATGTTGAACCTATGGCGATGGAGAGTAGAGTGATAATTACCAGAGGCTGTGAAAGGTAGAGGGGATGGGGGTTTAATATGGGGATGGTTATCAGATAGAAATAATACAGTTAGATAGAATGAATACAATCTAGTATTCAGTAGTACAATAGGGTGACTTTAGTTAACAAGAATTTATTGTATGCTTTAAATAACTAATTGAGTGGGATTGGAATATTTCAAAACACAAAGAAATGATAAGTGCTTGAAGTGATGGATACCCCAAGTTCCCTGATTTGATCATTATGCATTTTATGCCTGTATCAAAATATTGCATCCTCAGAATTATATACAATTATTATATACCTAAAATAATTAGAAATAAAAATTAGTAAATATTAAAAGTGCCAGATCTGAATCTCAAATCTCTGAAAGTAAAAATGTTAAAGATGGAAATATGTAAACTTGTTCCCTGTGGAATATTGGTCTAAAGCTCTATTTTGTTAACTCCAATTCTTTACTATTTTACAAAATTTTATTGAATTTCTAAAGTATGTCATATCTAGAGAGCCTCACAATTTTATCGGTATTAAATATGGTATAAAGAATCTGCTTTGCATTAGATAATTCCACAGAAATATACATTAGTAGAATTTTATTAAATCAAACAGCTAATTTTTTAAATAAAAAACAATGATGCACACCAAAATAACAAAATCTTGTATTAAATAATCTTTATTTTTTAAAGTCAAGACAAAGTCAAGGTCAGATGTTCTATTTCAATCTAAACAAATGTGACGCTATTTTAAAAATGCTTTTTAAATCATGAAATATCAAAAAAGAGTACAGAATGCAGTCTGTAAGAGTCAAATGTTTCCAATAATTCTTTATAGATTTCCCCATATTGAAATTCGAACTAGATAATTTCAAGAAAAAAAACTGGGGAAACTATATTTCTTTTTAAGATGAATATAGGCACATACAATACAGTGTGGTAAAACAATCCAGACAGAAACTCAAATATTCATGAGGCTGTAGGTGAATATCTTAATGACACAGAAATTTGAATATATTTTGTAATGTCTCTGACTAATAAAGAAAACCTTTCTTTAAATTCCTTTGGGATAGCATTGTACCTGTTTCTCACAGGAAATTCTGATATTTGTGATTCTTCTAATAGTTTTAAAATATTAAGCACAATTTAAGTTATGAAAACCTGTTAAGCATTTTATAGAAAATATTATATATGATTATGTTCCCATTATTTTATATAAAATATCAGACAGAAATGCATGCCTTTTCATAGATAAGTTTAATACTTTATTTTAGGAATTTTAACAAGAATATTCTTTCCCTTTTCATTCTATGTTTACTATTCTTAAGACCCCCAAAACACATTATATATACCTCCTAATGAATAAATTTAGAAAAAGAATGAGCAATAAACAAACTAGTAATCTACAAAGTAAAGTTATCTTGACATATATATCTATATATAGACATATGGATTGATTTTAGAGACAGGCTCTTGTTCTGTCAATTAGGCTGGAGTACAGTGGCATGATCATAGCTCGCTGCTATCTCAAACTCCTGTGCTCAAGTTATCCTCCAATCACAGCCTCCTGAGTAGCTACAGGTGCAGCCACTCCTGGCTAAGTTTTATTTGTTTGTTTTTGGTAGAGACAGGGTCTCGCTATGTTTTCTGGGTAGTTCTTGAACTCCCGGCTTCAAGAGATCCTCCCACCTCAGCCTCCCAGTGTTGGAATTACAGGTATGAGGCAGTATGCTCCGCTGACAAATATGCTTTACTAATGCTTATGAACCACTTAAGATCCATGAATAAATCTAATTTATGTTTATAGCCCTAGAAATCAGCCCAAGCTTAGCAAAGTGTAGACAACTAATGCCTATTTAAACGTTGAAAAAATAGGTAGCTGAATGTGATCTCTATGTTGTTAGTATTTTTTTCTTTAAAATAGAATTTGAAATAAAATGTTTTAGGAAAGAAAATTTAATCACCTCAAATATTTATTGAATTCATTTACCATTGAACTAGCATTAGATTTTTTAAATGTAAGTAGGTTCACAATGGGACTAAGCAGGACATGGTTGTTTTAACTTACGGAACTTCACTTGTTTCCAAGTATGTTTTTCAGCTTAAGTCAAATGCTATTAGTACTTAAAGTTCATCAAATAAAATACAACATAAACAACTATAGGCTTCCCTAAAACTATTATTTATTTATTTTTGCTCTATTTAAAGTATTTGAAAAATTTTAAATAATACTATTCTTCAAAAAATGAAATGGCCTTCTATAATATATTACAAACCTAATAAAAATAAATTTTCACAAAAGCAATATAACTATGTTTATCTTTCCAGTTTTTCTTTTAAAAAATTGAAATATATATTCATCACATTAATATTTTGGAACATTTGCTTTCTCACTCAATACAGACACACATACACACATCTACATAAACAAGCATACATCTTATCACTATTATTATTTGCTCAACAGTTTATGAATGAACTGCAAATATCACAACCCTGAACCTCTACAACATTGACACAATGATATCATTTAATATACAGTAAATACTCAGTGTTACCCATTGTTGAAATAATTATTTTGTGGATTTAAAAAATCTTTCCTAAGAGAATATGCAATCATCAATTTTTATTTATTAAAATTTGCCTAGAGGGTAGAGTTTGAATTCTCTGAATTTTCCAAATAGCTTTCAAACTTTAGAATATGTATATCCTGCTTAACTGTGCTCTGCATTCCACTAAACCACATGCACTTCACAATGGCTTAGAGTCTCACCGTGCCTAAGTATGCAGGGTTCTTGTCTTCTTTCCTTTAGCCCAGCAGTATTAAACTTGATAAGAGCTAAAATTTGGAAGACTGTATCAAATGTGGGTTGGGAACTTTTTTATCTTCTTCAGGCCATTTCTTCCCTAGTGAAGAATAAGATGTTTCATTTCAGTGCCCACATGTTTATAATCAAGCTGGTATAATGTTGTTTTGAAGTTCTTATGGTTTCTATGTTCTTTAGTAATTGAGAATAAGAATAATATAGTACACTGCAGATACTGCCTAGGATACTTATTCATAGGAGAGAAAAATGGAGGCATTGTCCAGGTCTTTTAAAATCTCTAAAGGTGAAAATCATTTCAGAAACATACAACAGGATATTTATACTTTTTATGGTATTTTCATTTTTCATGTTCTTATTCATTTTGACTTTTCATTTCCTGCTTTTCTGATAATCGACATAAAATTTCAGTTGGCTTATACAAACATAACTGCTCTTACATACAGTAAGTGCGTTTACTTGAAATTATTTGTGGTGAAATAAACACTATATATTGTATCTTATCACTATGCCCGATATCTAATTCATAGTATGTCTTATAAATTGATAGTATTAGGCAGCTTTTATTTGGAAGTATATTTCATTTAAAATGTATCATTTAAGTGGAAAATCATATTTACTTAGATTAATAATGAGTATTTCTGTTATTTAGTTGTGTTTGCTTTCATAAATCTGAAAGAAGAAAATATTTTCTTGCTATTCAGGCCTAAGACAAAAAAGTGTTTTCTCCTTTAATGCTACAACACACAGGTAGAAAAATAAAAATGATATTTTAGCAGGTGCCAGCTACATCTAATATGATACTCTGTCAACACAGAAACTGTGAGTTGTATGTTTTAAAGATTGCAGTCAAATTGTTTTCTTCAGTAAATGCAGGCTGGATTCCTGTGTGTCAAAATGATGCTCTCTAAAAAACAATGAAATTTTGCATCAAAAAAACAACATAAAATTGTCAGCCATTAGACAAATATAGCTTAGTTCAAATTCCAATAAGCAACATTGAAATGCAGGGTACAAGTCGATGCACTATAAATATGGGAATGTTACATGGCTAATAGAGGTTTCAATCAGGAAAGATCTTTTACTTGAAGAGTAGTCAGGGTTATCCTACATCATTACAGAATAATCAAAATATTACATTCAAAAAATAAAATGTATAAAATAGTATTTTAGTCACACATATAAAGCTCAGGATGTCAGAGATCCTGTATAATCTAATAATATGTGATAATGATGACTATGATAAGATTTAAATTGCTCACATTGATCTGAATGATGTAAGAATCATAGAAGGCCTAGCGACCTCTTTCAAATTTCAGCAACTATTTTATTTGAAAAAATAAATGCAGAAAATGCTTTTTGAAAGTATTCCCAGTAACATTAATAGTTTAAACATATTTTGACTGTCTATCTTTGACCTTCTTAGACATATTATGTTTACTATGCATGCCCTTTAAAGATCTGTTAAAATGAATGAATTCACACATTCTTCTGAGCAATGCTATCGATTTTTCCAAAACCAAAACAAAACACACAAACAAAAAAGAATTAAGCACTCACTATTAATTAAATTTAGAGTATGTGGTTTTTTATATCTCTATCCCTTCTGAATAAAAATCCACCCAACAGAAATTCTGGGATCGTTCTCAAGTATAGTCCTCTCAGAGTGGATAACCAAATCTAATCTAATTACATTCCTGCATAGAATGCTTCAGTATTGCACATTACATTTAGCCTAGATTTTCAAGTTGCTTTCCTAGCTAAATGATATCACTCATCTCTAGCTACTCTTTAAACATTTATAGAAATGGGACTATTATGAAAGCTGTGAGATATTGCATACAAAACAAGATATGTGTATTGGCATTTTAACAAAGCAATACAAATGTAGATAGGAAGGTTTATATGAGTTTGATTTGGTTGCCTGGACTTTAACTTGCTTTATTAGAAACTACTTTTCTCTTCAGGTGATAATTCTCCTCAAGAATCTTTATATCCCTATCAATACCTACCTTGTCTACTTTCTCACAATCTCTAATTTTTAGATAATTAACGTAATGACCAGAAGGTTCTTGAGGATTCCCTTGTATGAGCACCAATTTTATGTTGGGTAAAGGTAAACTAAACATTCTAAAGTCTCATAGCTCTGTAGTTGTAGAGCTAGGATTGAGATATCTATTTCTGGCTCTGGTTCTCTGTGTCCTATAGCTCTTGGTGGAGGGTGGGATTTACACTGTATCTGACAGCTCCTCCACCACACTTCAGTGGTTATTGTACTTTTCTTATTTACTTAATTTTTCATTCTTCAAAATGGGCATTTTGATTGCCTTTGACTAGCCTGGCACTTCATTTTCCATTACATCTGTATTTTCAGTCATGAAATTGTATTTTTAATGTGATTAAACTTACTTGCCTAAAGTTAGGCTTTTAGAGAAGGCCATGGTTAAAATTTAGTGTAGTGGTACAGTTGAAAGAAGTGAAAACACTTTGATAATTTTCAAAATTACTACTCCGTACTACTGAATAGTAGATAGGCACCTAGCTCATTATACTGACAATAAAATATTGTTTTACTAAATGATGTTTAACTATTCATGTATTCATGGAAAAATATTGGGCACTGCACTAAATATTGTTTGTCACATCCTTAGGTTTGACCTCACCATTTGTGTAGGGAATAAAGCACCTCAATATTATAAATAAAAATACTTGAGTACTAACATATTCAAAATAAAAGTAATGTATAATGCTAAATTACAATAGGACAATTTATCTCTTTCCTAAACTCCAAAGTATTTTGTATCACTTTTAATATCTGTATCAGTGTCTTTTGTGTTGGAGTGACTGCCTTCTAAACCAAATTAGGAACATATGAATTACTTCTTATTTATCCTTTTCTCTGATAAAGTACAAGACAGGAGGCTAAGCATATTGTTGATTCTCAATTAAATTGGTTTAGTTGCACTCAATTGATCAGACAACATGGTCTTTATAAAATGCTTCTGAAAAATTCTTATAGTTGGGACAGAAACAGCATGAATGTTTTGGTTCCTTTTGGCTCAGCGATTAATCTGTGTGTCAGATTTGATGAGTCAAAGTATTTTATTCCCTTGTCCACTGTGATATGTTGAGGGAAGATCAGGAGAACCAATTTAAGCTTAGAAGACACAAAGAGATCTTTTCTGGGGTTGCTTGAAAAATGATTCTGTTTTTTTTTTTCCCTGTCTTTTGAAGATTGAGTAATTTTAGGGGCTGGAGATAATGAGACAATGATACTTCATGTTACCATGAGAAGTCCAAGGCTAAAGCCAGCACAAGGTAAAGAAAAGCTGATAAATCAACATATGTGAAGTTCTAATATTATCACTGAGTTCTGAAATCCAAATATGCCTAAAGAAATTCATTCCCACCCAGGCACTACTTATTTACATACTCTCAAGTATTGTGGGGTTTATTTTGTTTTGTTTTTATGTTGGAGCCTTGCTGTTGTGTCATTTGTAACTGAACATATTCTAACGTTTGTAGTATTTAACTTTCAAACTCATTTCAATTCACTTCTCTTTGAGTTTCCAAACTAAATAGAATTTCAAGGAACAAGGTTTCTACAGATGCAGTGCAGCACCTGGAAAAATGCTTCATGTACTACAGCTTCTCCATTTGGCTGAATTGAATTAGAGAGATTCAATATACAATATTTTCTCTTGTAGAATTTGGAAATGCAGAAATAAGACTAATCTGCAGAGATACACAGCAATGAATACACAAATTCTCTCTGTCTCTCCCGCTCTTTCCCTTTCATACACACACACACACACACACACAGACACATACACACACACACCCCACAAGTTATGAGAACAGTGTCAGCTGAATCTTTCTCTCTCCATCTGGAATGTGTCATAACTAATATGATAGTTTTTAATCCAAATATAGCCTTTTTTTCATAAAGCTGCTGTATAAATAATGATCTGGTCACTCCAGTATTAGAGACCTAAGAAGATTTTACCATAAGTAATTTGAAACTGTTATGATCCATTAATCTTATTTTTAAAATATTTATTAAAATGATACTTTGTGGTATGTAAAATAACATAACATCTGCTCATCTAACATGCAAATATGAATGAAACAAACAAATAAAACAGACTTTAAACAATAGAATAGGACAAAGAATCTGCAAGCATATTTAGAATTGGCTCATTTGTAGAATCATTATTTCTAGTAATGTATTACGGAGACAAAGATGCTACATTCTCATCAGTCAGTAGATACTGTCTCTTTGAGTAATAGCTGCATTTAATATGCTATGTATAATTAGTGGAAATAAAATATTAAGAAGACACAAATAAATGTTTTATGAATGTACAGACAAACTCTTGAATTAAAAGGTTGAATTCAGCCACTTATTAGCACAGGGCAACAAATCAGTTATTTTTGATATAACACTTTACTGACTTCGTATCCTATTAATCAGTAATTATGAATGAACATTATACATTACAGTGTAGCAAAAAAGGGTTCAGGTAACACTACTACACTGATTAAAGGAGGTTAACCTAGAAATTAAAGTTCATGTCCATTTAAGTATAAGTTATTTTGGTACCTCATTTTCAAATTTCCAAGTAAGAAAAATTAATGTTCAGCTGATAAATAATACGTAAATAATTCATCTTTGAAATCATCCCCACCCACTTTCTGTAATATAAAATCATGATGTTTTTATTTAATAACTACCCATAACTTAATTAGTGGCCCCAGAAAACAAGTCAAGTTAAATACAATAAACTAAAATCAGAAGCAGAATAACAGCTTGCCCATTGCTGTAGGCAACTGACAACCAACAAATGATGTGATGTCTGATGACATAATATCTTCTAATCCTTCCTCTTTCAAAGTTTCTGTGTTAAAAAAATCACATAATATTATAAATTGTTCTGTCCATGTAAAAAGGTTCAAAGAACTTTGATATACTGTGATTTTCATTAGGGACAAATAATCCCTAGCAGAAAACAGAGGACCTGAAGCAACTGCTACTTTATTTTCCAAGTGCTCTTCTTGACAGCGGTCTTCTCTAGGAAGTTCTGTATTTTATCAAGAAACATTCTGTTGTAAAGCTGATTTTTCACAAATTTTGGTATTTCTAGACTTAACGACAGAGTGTAAGACCCATCTGTTTAATTGTCCTCTGTCTGCTGAGGTGGAAGCCTATGAGAGTATGTATGATATTTAAGGTTTTTTTTTGTTGTTGTTGTTGTTTGCGTTTTGAGGCTTTAGTCCACTGCTGTCACAATCAGGGATTGGAGAGTTGAAGTTAAGAATGTAGAGTTCTTCCATGGTGTGATCTTGATCAAGTTACTCGGCATCACTGCACTTCAGGTCTCTTATCTATAAGCAGGCTGTATGACATAGTTTGAATATTTTTTCTCACCCAAATCTCATGTTGAAATGTAATCTCCAGTGTTGGGGGCGGGGCCTGGTGGTAGTTGTTAGCATCATGTAGGTGGATCCCTCATGAATCGCTTGGGCCATGCCCTTGGTGATAAGTGAGCTCTTCCTCTGAGTTCACAAAAGATCTGGTCATTTAATAG
Source organism: Hylobates moloch (assembly GCF_009828535.3). Lineage (NCBI taxonomy): Eukaryota > Metazoa > Chordata > Mammalia > Primates > Hylobatidae > Hylobates > Hylobates moloch. The sequence continues at coordinate 116,719,565 of NW_026652279.1, forward strand.
TATGTGACACCTCCTCCCGTCACTCTCTCTCACTTGCTTCTGCTTTTGCCATGTGACATACCTGCTCCTGCTTCACCCTCTGCCGTAACTATAAGCTTTCCAAAGCCTCCCTAGAAAGTCAAGCAGAAGCCAGCACCATGCTTCCTGTAAAGCAGGAAGAATCATAAGTGAATTAAGACTCTTTTCTTTATAAATTACCCAATCTCAGGTATTTTTTTATAGTAATGTAAGAATGGCCTAGTACAGGAAATTGGTATTGAGGAGTAGGGCATTGCTATAAAGATACCTGAAAATGTGGAAGTTACTTTAGAATTGGGTAATGGCCACAGTGTGGGACAGTTTGGAAGGCTCAGAAGAAGAAAGAAAAATAAAGGAAAGTTTGGAACTTCCTAGAGACTGGTTAAATGGTTGTGACCAAAATACTGACAGTGGTATGGAAAGTGAAGTCCAGGCTAAAGAAGTCTCAGGTAGAAATGAGAAAATTACCAGGAACTGAAGCAAAGGTCATACATGTTATGCCTTAGCAAAGAGCTTGGCTGCAAACGTGTCCTGGGAGACTGTGGAAGTTTGAGGTTGAGAGTAATGACCTAGTGTATCTGACAGAAGAAAATTCTAAGTAGCAAAGCATTCAAGAGTTTGCCTGGCTGCTTCTAAACACCTACTTCAGATGTGGGAGTAAATAACTGAGTTAAAGTTGAAATTTATATTTAAACAGGAAGCAGAGCATGAAAGTTTGCAAAGTTTGCAGCCTAGCCATGTGGCAGGGAAAAATATGTTTTTGTTTTTTTTTTTCTGGCGAGAAAATCAAGCAGGCTTGGAGCAACCACTTTATAGAGATGTTTGCATGAATAAAAGGGAGCCAACCCCTAATATCCCAGACAATAGAAAAAAGACCCTAAAGGCATTTCAGAGACCCTCAGAGCAGCCCCCCTCATCATGGGCTCAGAGGCCTAGGAAGAAAGAATGGTTTTGTGGGCCAAGCCTAGGACCCACTGCCCTGCCCAGATTCAAGACACTGCTCCTAGCATCCCAGGTACTCTGGCTCCAGCTTTGGCTCAAAGGGTTCCAGGTACAACTCATGCTGCTGCTCTGGAAGGCACAATCCATTAACCTTGGTGGCTTCCACATGGTGTTAAGCCTGAAGGTGCACAGAATGCAAGAGTGAAGAATGTTTGGCAGCCTCTGCCTAGATTTTAGTGGATGTATAAGAAAGCCTGGGTACCCAGGTGGAAGCCTGCTACAGGTGTGGAATCCTCACAGAGAACCTCTACTATGGCTGTGCCAAAGAGAAATGTGGGGTTGGAGGTCCCACACAGAGTTCTTAATGTGGCACTGGCTAGTGGAGCTGAGAGAAGGGGACCACCACCCTCCAGACCCCAGAATTGTAGATATACTAGCAGCTTGCACCTTGCACCTGGAAAAGCTACAGGCATTCAACAACCAATGAGAGCAGCCTCAAGGGCTGAACCCTGCAAGGCCACAGGGGCAGAGCTGCCCAAACATTTGGAGCCTATCCCTTGCACCAGTGTGCCCTGGATGTGGGACCTAGTCAAAGGAGATTCTTTTGGAGCTTTAAGATTTAATTACAGCCCTATTTGTTTTCAAACTTGCACAAGGCACACAGCCTCTTTTCTGTTGGCCAATTTCTTCCTTTTAGAATGGAAATTTTTACCCAATGCCTGTACCCCCATTGTATCTCGAAAGTAACTAACTTGTTTTTGATTTCACAGGGTCATAGATGGATGAGATTTGCCTTATCTCAGATGGGACTTTGGACTTTGGATTTTTGAGTTAGTGCTGGAGAGATTAGAAACTTTGAGGAACTGTTGAGAAGTCAGGATCTTATTTTGTAAAGAGAGAAGATCATAAAATTTAGCAGGGGCCAGGGGCAGAATACTATAGTTTGGATGTTTATCCCTGGTCAAATCTCATGTTGAAATATAATTCCCAATGTTGGAGGTGAAGCCTGGTGGGAAGTGTTTGTATCATAGGGGTGTATCCTTCATAAATGGCATGGGCCATCCCTTTGGTAATAAGTGAGCTCTCGTTCTTGAGTTCACCAGAGATCTGGTCATTTAAAAGTGTGTGGCACCTCCCCCAACTCTCTCTCACTTGCTCTTGCTTTCGGCAAATGATGGGCTTGCTACCACTTCAACTTGCACCATGATTGTAAGTTTTATGAGGCATCTCTAGAAGCTGAATAGATGCCAGCGCCATGTTTCCTGTAAAACCTGCAGAACCATGAGCTGATCAAATTTATTTTCTTTGTAAATTACTCACTCTCAGATATTTCTTTATAGTAATGCAAGAATGCTGTAATACACCATAGGAAGTTGTGCCTAAGTGCGTAATCACTAGAACTAAAGTTTGGATATTACACCCTTACCCTGCCACTTACAAATTGCAGAATTTTGTAAAATTTATCATCTTTCCAATGCTTGATTTTTTTATAGGGTAATTATAAGAAATAAAAGGAGTTAACACTTATAAAGCACATAGAATGCTACCTGGCTTCTAGTAATCATTCAATAAATATGGAGGATCAATATTATCACTAGAACCAACCAAAGATTCTGGTTATAATCTTAATGGCAATTAATCTATGATGTTGCAAATCCCATTCCTATCTCATAGTTTTCTTATATTTAACAACAGTATTACTTTCTCCTTTTTGTCTAATAATAAAACCTGGGAGCAAAATTATAAAATCAAATTTAGTCTCTGCCATTTGCTAAATCACTTTCCTCAGCTGATAAATGAAAAAGTAATTGTAACTATTACTTAGTGGAGATTAAATGTTTTTATTTACTAAAAGCTTCTAACAAAGGGTTTGGCATTATTCAGGTTGAACACATGTTCAATTTTATTATTATTGTTACTCCTACATTATATACTGAAATTTCTGAAAAGCATGTAAATAAATACACACACACAGCTTTATATAACAGTTCATGTGTCAGCCTATATAAAACCTTCCTCTGAACCTAATTCTTAATCCTAAAGTCTAGCAGCCTAGAGATTTCTTCCAGGATTCCCTCAGATGCTTCACAGTGAAGTATTTATAAGAAAATTAAATATTTCTACTAATAATTTTGACCTTTTAATGTATAATTTTGATGTAGGTGTGAGTGACAGGCGCAAAGGGGAGAATGGGGCAGAGAATTTTATCCTGCTGCATTATAAGTATTACTTCTAATATTATCATTATCAGCATCATCATTGCATCATCATAATTATTTTATCCTTTTCTCTAAAATAGTTAAAAGTTGGGCTTAATCCTGGGACTTTTTTCTTTATCTAATTTCTCAAACTCAGTGATCTCATTCAGTATCATGAGTATAAATTCTATCTATATGCCAATGAATAAAAAATTACAGCTTTTTCTTAGACACTCTAAGTGCCAGAATAGAATATTGTATTAAATACCTTTATGCTTAATGGTGGAATATCATCATTTGAAATGTAGATATACTTGGATGATTTTTCCCTTGGCAGCCTTATAACCATCTCAAAGTCTCAAGCATAAGACACCCCAAACAGAATTCTGTATTTCCACCATATCACCAATACTTTTTACTATTAGTTTTTTTATTTATCCAAATGTAAAGTAAAAAATCTCAGAATCATCATTGATTCTGCTTTTTACTTGCCTTTATTTTACTACATTACCATCATTTTGCCATTTTGCATTAACTTTGAGTAATAGCTTGCAATTTACTACTTCTTAGTATCTTTCTTTTCTATTACTACTGCCACTGTAGGTTCAGTTACCAAAATCTGCTTCCTGAGCTAATCCAAAGGTTTTCTTACTTGTCTCCTTGTTTGTGTATTTGTATTGTTTCAAACAGAAGCCAGAGTAATTCTTTGAAAACAAGTCAGTCTATGTGACTCTTCTACTTAATTTCCTCCAATTATTTCTCATTGCATTTAAATAAATTTCAATACTTTAATAAAAGCTACATGATCTGGCATTATCTGTCCTCTGGGTATATCCCCATCATTTTTGTTTTCACTCATTCTCCTCTATCACATCAAACTGGTGTCTACTTGTACTTCAGAGCTATTGTATCTGCTGTGCCTCTGCCCAAATCAATATTCCCCCAATAGCCTCATGGTTTTGCTACCTGTAGTTATTCACATATCTGCTCAAATATTACCCTATTGCATGGTTTTTTTTTTTTTCCCTGACTAGTCCATCTTAAAAAGAATCCCCCATCCATTTTTGTATAGCCCAGTTTTTCTTCGTAGGACCTATTACTTATACTATATTGTTACATATAATAATTTGTATCTGTTTATTCTCTATGATTGCCCACAAAAATGAAAGCTCCATGAGGAAAGAGGATTTCTCCGTTTTGCTAACTTCTAACTAACCATTACCTAGAATAATGGCTGAAACATAGATTCTAAACACATGTTTTTATATATAAATTAATTAAATTTTGCTGCTTTCTCATTGCCCATTGATAATGCTGCAGTTTACTCAACCACTATGATCTCTGAAAAGAGAGAAAGTTTAATATGTCCCCTCACCCTTTTGTGTTCTGGGAAACAGACAATGCAAAGAACAATCTTTCCCATATGACTTTCCCTATTTGAGTCAAGACTCAAAATGCCTGTATGTTCTTCTCTGACAAGGCCAGACATAGACTCTCCAAATTCCCATTCTTTGCCTCATTCATGATTAAGTAAACTGTTTGTCACCACTGAACAATTGGAATACAATGCTGATTACAGTGATTTGATCAAAGTTTAGTTAACCTTTCTTTCCTTAAGTTCCCATCAACATTCCCTAAATGTTGATGCAGCCTCAGTCTGAGCCATATAGTTTGTCCTTACAACCTCTCAACAAACAACACCTTCTTACTGCCCCCTCTAGGAAATAGACTGACATCAGGGTAAAGCATTCTATGATCTCCAGTGCGATCCACCACCCCTATGCTTTAAACCCACTTCCCCACACTTCATTCTACTTCCTTTCACTTGGTTCTTTCTACCTTTGTTTACTCCTCTCTAGAAAAGAAAATCCCTTCCCTATCTGACTTTTGAGACACTTGCAGGTCATGATCAGTATTCTCCTTTTTGCGATAGTCCTATTCTCCTCTTTTGCAGCAATTCTTTAGAATAAAACCTGACTTTAAGTGAATCCAAATTTTTTTAATGTAGGATGCCATTATCTCATGACTGGCCATTCTACCCTTGTCTCCACAGAATTCATTGGCCACACAGCAACTGGAGCAATTTTCTAAAGACATAAATTCAACCATATGATTGCCTTACTTAAAGCCTTCCAATGACTTCCATTGAATCCAAAATTCTTAAGATTATGTACAAAGATCTAATTTGTCTACTTCCTTCCCCAATTCTGATAACTCCGTAGAATTTAGTTGCATATTTCAGAACTCAAAGCTACTAACTACTTTAAATTAATAAGATTTTATGATTTATGTTTGGTTTTGGAATGTTTTTGAGATATTCTATAAGATTCTTTCACAGATTAATAAAACATTTTTTGTATATCTAAATATATACATATCCTTGTATATCTATTATGTATATCTATCTCCTAGTATTTTCTTTTTAACTAAGTTAGTTCAGATTTTTAAAATAAGTCAATTTATACAATTAAAATTTTTAAGTTATGTAAAATATATTCAGAGAAAAATATTGCTTCAACCTTTATATGTATGTACCCCATCCACTTGCTCTCCAGGTGTTTTATTATTGTTATTATTATTATAGTGCTTATTTTTCCAATATTTATTTGCATAAATTATTAAAAATAGTCTATTGTCTCTTACACAAAATGTAATATTACATGTACGCTATTTTACAGCTTGCTTTTCCCACTTAACAATAAATCCTAAAATATGTTTTTTTCCTTATACAGAGATTTTTTTTTTCACTTTTAAAAATATAGAGCTTCCTGGAGCTCTGTTTTGTAGATAACCATAGCTTACTTGATAGTAAAATGAATTAGATTCCAAGTTTTGCTATAACAAAGTATGAAAGCATTGTTTTTTTTTTAAATGACATTTTAATCATAGGCAAGGGCATATGTATGATTTATCTCATGACTGCAATGGCCATGTCAAAGAGTAAAGGCCTGTCTAATACAGGTAAATATGACCAGATCACCCTCCATTTTACCATTTTGTATTTTCCTCACAATGAAGGAGAGTTTCCTCATGGCTTTACTACTAGCGTTTTGTCAAAAGTTAGCATTTTGATTAATTTGGTAGACGAAGTTACACCTCACTGTAAACTCAAGAGAGGTTGAGCATCTTTGATTATGTCACATTTATTTTATTTTTATTATTTATTTATTTATTTTGAGACGGAGTCTCGCTTTGTCTCCCACGCTGGAGTGCAATGGCTCAATCTCGGCTCACTGCAACCTCTGCCTCCTGGGTTCAAGCCATTCTCCTGCCTCAGCCTCCTGAGTAGCTGGAATTACAGGCATGAACCACGACGCCCGACTAATTTTTGTATTTTTAGTAGAGACAGGGTTTCACTGTGTTGGTCAGGCTGGTCTCCAACTCCTGACGTCGTGATCCACCCACCTCGGCCTCCCAAAGTGCTGGGATTACAGGCATGAGCCACCACGCCCAGAGAGAATATGGTAATATTTTATATTTTTCTATCTCTGAAGTGAAAGAAGGCACACTAGCAGAGGCTAGAATTGACAATATATTAAATCAACTCTATCTCACAATCTTATCTGGACATTCATCTCTTTGAGCATCCTAAACATATTTATTTTAAAGCCTTTGTTAGTTCCATAAAGACAACTTCACTCAAAAGAACACTTATTCTGATTACTCATTTTGGTTATCTTTTTTGACATGAGCTTTATTTTTAATATGTCCTTCAGTTTTCATAAGCAGGACAGTTTTGAGTGGATAATTTTATTTTTCTGTGTAAGTCTTGTTTTCTTTCTCTACCAATGCAGCAGTTTTCTTATGTTTTGTGCATTTACTCTTTGTTTCTAAAAATTTTTACAATGGTTCCAGAATCTTTGTTTTTATTCAACACCTACCCCAAGATGATACTACAGATATCCCAGATATAGTTACTGATAGAAAGGACACTTTGCCTCTACATTTCTTTGTGACTTCTTGCCCACAGCTTCTTAAGAAGCCATGGATCCAGAAACAGGGTTTTAGTGAAGTACTTTAGCTTTTTTCATATTTTCTAAACATTAACTTAAAGAGGTGAACTTTCAACCTCTGTATAAGTTAGAAAGCATTAGTCTCTATGAATATGCTGCATTTGAAATCTTAGTCACTGTTATCTGTCTGGACTGGGACCTAGCAGACCCACACAGATCATTGTTTTGTTTTTCCATAAACTTTCTAGTACTCAGAGAGGTTCCTTTTTTTTAAGGACATTTATGTATATTTTGTTATCACTATTTATATTTTCTCTGTTGTTGCTATCTGTTTGTAGTAGAGAGTCTGTATGTGTGTAGCTGTGAACTTAGTATACACTATCACCAATCAAAAGAGCTAGATTTGAAATAAAAATATTTCTAGGCAAGGCACTCTTTAATACTAGCTTCCCCCAACTGCTTCATCTATACAACCCACTCAGTTTTAAAGTTCTTTGACATATTCTTTGATGCCCTCCTGATTTTATGATGGAAATACTTTTTGTCTGGAAAGGTTACTCAACAATAACTTTTCAAACTGATATAGAGCCCCGTGAGTAACTTGAACAAGAAATAAAGTTGATTCTATCTATTATTTTCTAAGACATTTTATAGATCTGGTGATGTTGGTGGATATTGCTGGTTAGAATAGTTATTTGTCTTATTTATATAGCCACAACATCATAATCTTGGATGTTGATCTTGGGATCACTTGGTATTGGATTAAAATTCTGTCTCTGTAACTGACTTAGGCTTTGTATGAATCATTCATCTCTAGGGCCCAGTATTCTCATTTAGCTGATGAAAATAATAACCTATTCATAAGGTTGTTGTGGAGATGAAAGCAAAATATCTAACATGGTTTATAGCCTGGCTGATCATACATCATAGTTTTCCCTGGAAAATCTGGATTGAAACCTTAATATTAACCCACACTCAAAATGTCATTTGTGCAATAAATTATAATAGCAATATATGCTAATGAATTCAATCTTAATACTATTTTTGAAGTAATTAGTTCATTTCTGTAAGCAATTATTCATTGACCTTGACTGGCTATAAGATACCAATAGCCCCCAACTTACAATGGTTCTCCTTATAATTGTTTGACTTTATGATGATGCAAAAACTATATGCATTCAGTGGATCATGAATAAATTACATATGTTCCACATTTTATAATAAAATAGACTTTGTGTTAGATGACTTTGTCCAACTATGGGCTAATGTAAGTATTCTGAGCATGTTTAAGGTAGACTAGGCTAAGCTATGATGTTTGGTAAGTTAGGTATATCAAATGCATTTCAACTTACAATATTTTCAACTTATGATGGGCTTATAAGGACATAACTACATCATAAGATCAGGATATATAATTCATTTTCATCTTTGGGAGTTTCTGTAGGTGCTAGTCACAATTGTATGAACAGAAAAGACATTGATTTTGACACAAAATATATTTAAATAAATCAAATCAAGGATATATTTGTTTTGTTATTACACACACACACACACACGCACACACACAAGAATAAATCTGGAGAAAAAAATGTTGAAATTTAATTTAGTGCTATAACAAGACAGATTGTGAAACCAAAGCAGTTCACTATAAAATGAAAGCTTCAGGATAGCTAGGGTCTTAATGAAAAATGTAATTCTGATATTATCCTTGATACTGTGATGTTTTTTATTCAAATTTGAATACTAAACAAAAATGATGACTTTATAGGCTGATTTTTTTAGTAAGTCAAGAAAAACTGAGCATTGTAGCAATATTGCATCGCTAGAATATTACTTCTGTAATTCTTTTTTATTCCTGTAATTCTGAAGGTAGATGCCTTTGAATTTATATTCATGAAAAAGGAGTTTCAATACTACTCATGTAATGTGTCACTGCAAATATCAGAAAGACTTTGCATTTCTGGAATCTTACCTGGCTACTTCTTGTTAATGATGTATTCCTGAGAGATCATTTGTTTCTGATAAAAACATATGAGTTTAAATTCAGATGATGTTCTTTGACAATATCTATCCATTGCCCTTATGATGGAAAAGCAATTTTGCAAAGTTTAAAATTTTGGTCACATTTGTTCCCTGAAAATCTTGTTGATATTTGCTCCAGCCGTCCTTTTGTGGAGAATGTTACTATGGAGAAGTCAGAACTAAGACTAGTTTGTCCTTCTTGTAGTTGACTTGAAGATTTGCTAGGCTGCCTTTGGGATTATTTATCTTTCAAGTCAATTAACTGCCCCAGGCAGTATGTCAGTATTGATTGAACTGTACCATCTTTTTCTTGAACTTTTAATCCAAAGATTTGTTTTTCTCCATTTTAGGAATGACATATTGAAGTATATATTTGACTGCTTTGTTTCATTTGTTCTGTTTATGGGGAATGTTAAATATTCATATTTTGAGTCATTTTTATTCTCTATTATCTATCAATTTCTTTCTAATTTTCTCCTAAACATCTCTTCTTTATATATTTTAGTATGCACACTTTTTTATAACTGTCATAATGTCATAAATAACTTCTTTGTTATATATAACTGTCATGCTGTCATATATAATAACTTTTTAAAATCTGTGTCTATTTTCTTTTCATATTTATCCAGGTAAGCTTAATTTCTCTGACCTTAATTTCTCTTCCTTATTTTAGCTCTTCCTGTTCAGTGATTACCTCCTTGTGTTACCATTTCATCCCAGAACTTTTTGTTTCTAAAATTTGATAACATAAAGGACATTCTAAATATATTTAACTCTCTATAATAATGTTTCTTTATATTTTTACTTTTTTTGGCAATAATCCTCTTGGTGTGCATGTGTGTGTGTGTGCTTGTGCACGCACATGTGTGTTTTGTCATTTTATGGATATTTAGGGTTTTTATGCTGCCTCTATAAGAGGCAAAAGTATTGCTGTGTAGTTATATTGCTTTTTTATTTGTTCATTTTAAATAAAGGGAAATCTTAACTCTTTTATTTTTAGACAAATACATAAGGCAGGACCAGAGTAGATAAGTGGAGATAACAGAAATCTTAAGTAGTTGACAGACTGAGTTTTATGCTATTTTCTATGGAAATTACTTAGCAGTATATCCTAGGAGTGTAACTTTGTTCTAGGTATAAGCAGTCTTCCCATGCACACAGAGGAATCTTCTGTCAGACAGGTTTGTGTTTCACATGTGTGTGTAGATCACCTCACACACACTTCTCTCAAACTGTTGGACATGTGACTGCTTTCCACCCACAGAACTTCCTCTACTTCAATACATCAAGAACCTAAATTTTCTTTAACTGTAACTGCTTGACTTGTTTTAATTTAGTCGTGTTTTTGCCATTTATTATATTAATGATAGGTATCAAGGTGCCTTCCATAACATACAAATATGTTATTAATTTATTCCAACATAGGGATTATTGGTTTTACCTGCTGTGCAGTAAAGTCCTAACTCAGCAGGCTTAGCGTATTCAAATTCTGCATGTTCCAAAGAAAGGCCTGGCCTTTGATCCACTCTTGCAATATAACTTCTAAGGTCTTAAAATGATAAGTGTGTTTGCATACCTGTGGTCTTGGAACATACCAGGTAGTTTATGATAACAATGCACTTCATGGTGGAAAATTTGGGGTACACTATCAGTTTGGTCTCTGGAGGGACTGAAGGGTGAAGACTCAGTAAATAGGATCAGTAGTAACACAGGCACTACATGCTTTTATAAACAAATCTTAATAATAATAATAAAAAAACCTGGACACCAAGAGTCTGGTTAGCTTCCCTGGTTGGCAATACTATATGTGCTGTTACCCATCACCGCTGGCAGAATTAACCACTGTCTACATTATTCCAATGGAAAAAGATGATGGTAAGCTTCTGCCTATTCTCTCCTTGACTCTTTTCTTTTTTTTTTTCTTTTTATTTTATTATTGTACTTTAAGTTTTAGGGTACATGTGCACAATGTGCAGGTTTGTTACATACATATCCATGTGCCATGTTGGTGTGCTGCACCCATTAACTAGTCATTTAGCATTAGGTGTATCTCCTAATGCTATCCCTCCCCCCTCCCCCCACCCCCAGCAGTCCCCGGAGTGTGATGTTCCCCTTCCTGTGTCCATGAGTTCTCACTGTTCAACTCCCACCTATGAGTGAGAACATGCGGTGTTTGGTTTTCTGTCCTTGCGATAGTTTACTGAGAATGATGTTTTCCAGTTTCATACATGTCCCTACAAAGGACACGAACTCATCATTTTTTATGGCTGCATAGTATTCCATGGTGTATATGTGCCACATTTTCTTAATGCAGTCTATCGTTGTTGGACATTTGGGTTGGTTCCAAGTCTTTGCTATTGTGAATAGTGCCGCAATAAACATACATGTGCATGTGTCTCTTTTCTATGTGTCTTTTCCTTTTTGCTGGTTTTTATCTGTATTATTTTGGCTTTTGTTTGCAGTACAAACCCACAATTGTGAGTATAAACAGATTTTCTGAGTGATAACTACTTCTAGTGACTCATCCAACCAGAGGATGACATTGGGGACCTATGGTACACCCACTGTACATGCCCATTACTTTGACACAACCACTCCCTGCCATGTAAACCTGAGACTTCTGGGCACTCTTCCCTCGTAATTCGATTTGGCTGTACTTAGTGGCTTTTCTTCAGACATTCTTTTTCAGAATGTTTTGTTTCAGTGCTAAAGATGATGCTCTGTAGATGTTTGTTGTTTTCAGATTGTGTTTGGATAATTTTAGAAAGGCAAGGTTCACACACAGAGACATCTTTAAAAGTGAAACACAAAAATGGACTCCTTAGGATATGTAAAGCCATGATACCTGAAAAACTGGAATTTCTTATATAAGTATTAAAATAGCTCCAATTAAAAAGTTCAGTAATTGATTAATAATTCGTCATCCTTTTAATAATGTTTTTAAATCACCCAGTTGCTCAAATTTGTGTAGAAATTCACTGAAAAGCAATGTGCTGTTTATGACACACACACTCTAACATATTCACTAAGAGTGTTTTCTCTGAACTCAGATAACCTGGTTGAGAATTTTAACTTTGCCATATGTTATCACTATAACATTGGAGAAGAACTTGACCTCTCTATACTTTAATTTCCTTATCTGTGAAATTAAGACACAGCTTATAAGTATTTTGAATTTGTTTAATGGGATGAAATACATATATGTAATACTAAAATATCTAGGCATAGGAAAAGTTCTTAAGAAATGTTGATTATAATAAAATTAATGAAGGTTTTCATTAATGACAGTCTTAAACCTAAAGCAAGCTGTTTATGAAACTATCTAATCCAAATATCATTTTATCTTAAAAGGAGATGTCTTTCCATAAAACAAAACATACATAGTTTATGATAATTATTTTATAGTACTTTTAAATTTATCAAAATAATTCACCAACACATTATTGATGTGGCTCATCAGACTAATTTTTGAAACAAGATGTATTTCAATTAATCATAATGCCAAGATATTCCACTATTAGGACAACAAGATGAAAAGTTAATTTTAGAACTTTAGAACAAGGGAAAAGTGAAAGTTAATATACAGTAAGTGACCACTTTCTCTGAAAGTCCCAGCGCCTCCCTGGGTGTTATTTTCTTATGACCACCGTCACTATAATGCTAGACTAATGTTATGATGATCACGGTTTCCCAAGCAATCCCCCCACAACTCCAACAACCACAAACAAAAAGCCAACTGCAGACCTAGAGAGAGGTATACATAAACACCATGAGTTCCTAAATTCCCAGGTGCTTAATAACTGCAGTAGTACAAAGTGTTAATGGTGATGATGATAATTCATTCATGGAATCACAGTTAGTGGGAATACATGATCACGAGTAGACAAGAAAAGAGATTTTTTTGTGAATTTCTGAAAGACAAAAGCTATGATTGTTTAATTTATAGTTGGAGTTATGATTAAGAGTTGTAAAATGATACAATGACATATATAAACATCGTTTCAAGGTTCGTTGTCTATCATTTACTGGCTTTCTTCTAAGAAATTAGAAAAATGTTCATCATTCTAGTGAAGATTCTATGCTTAGTCATGATAACTAAGAGACATAAGTATAAGATTATCATTAATTCAGTGGCCCTCAACCAGAAATGATGTTAATATCTAGAGGTAAAGAGATGAACATGCCTTACCCTCAAGAAGCTTACAGCCTATCCGGGGAGAAAAACACATGGCTGGGCCAGGTGCAGTGACTCGCGCCTGTATTCCCAGCACTTTGGGAGGCCGAGGCCGGCAGATCACTTGAAGTCAGGAGGTTGAGACCAGCCTGGCCAACATGGCAAAACTCCATCTCTACCAAAAATACAAAAAAATAGCTGTGCATGGTGGCACAGGCCTGTAATCCCAGCTACTCAGGAGGCTGAGGCGGGAGAATAACTTGAACCCAGGAGGTGGAGGTTGCAGTGAGCTGAGATTGCACGACTGCACTCCAGCCTGGGTGACAGAGTGAAACTCTGTCTCAAGAAATACAAAACAAAACAAAACAAAACAAAACATGCTTTCCCAAATGTAACTGAATATTAAAGCTTTGATTAATAAAATAGAAATGTTTTGTTACTATAGGAGTACAATAGACAATTTTACTTTTAAGAGATTAGGAAAGATTTCATGAAGAGATAGGTGAGGTTATTCCTGAAAGGTAAAACATAATCATGAATTACCATTACCAGTTACCATGCATTATCAGTAAAAAAAAAAAAAAAAAAAAAGGCATTGAGTACACAAGAAACAGTGTCTGTAAATTTTATACCTAATGGTGTACATTTCTAAGTAAAAAATAACTACCATCATAATAATTACCTTTAAACATTCTAATCAATTTGAAAACTGATTTGACTGATTTGTCTTACATCGCCTGCTTAACAGTCACAATATGTCACCCCAGATTATAACAAAATTTATTACACTGGTGTCAGTAAAACTATCTTAAATGGCCCAAAGTAAAAAAAAAAAAAATTGAGGTATTAAATGTTACTTTTTATTAACACAAATGTGAATTCAATTAATGCTTTTCTTTTTTAAAATAAAAGCAGAAATATTTATAAGATACAAATAATGGAAAATAGAACATAATGTAGATTTACTTAGGCATTACAAATTTTTGAATATCCATGAAGTATTGAAGGGGTTAAAATTGTAATCAATTTAAACTTTCTATTGTATTTCTGTAGCAGTAATAGTTTTCAATATTTCAAAAATAAAATCATACTAATTTTGTTATGTGTTATTCTATTGTACACCAGTTTCTGAGAGAAAACATGATTGTATAGCCAAAGGCCTTTACAATTAATACATCCAGGTAAATTTTCTTTATATATCATATTAAATATGTAATTTGCAGCAAAGGACAAATCCTTTTGGGTTTAATCTGAACTTTGAATTTCGAATCTCAGAATAAAATTTATTTGAGCTGAACCTTGGAAATCAAAATATATTTTACATGAACATGGAGAATATAACTATAAATGCAAAGATATTTGTATTATATTTACAAAAACTTTCTCCAACCTTTATTTAGTTGTGTAGAATTGATATTCTGAATTATACCTGCCAGCCTTTGGCACTGATGAGAATTCTATCTCAAGGATATAATAGGCTAATGCCTCATGGCCATAGGGCAAAGGATTAGAGTCCTATTGGAGATTATGTATTTGTCAGTTTTGTGCATTTAGTTTGAGTAATTGTGGAAGAAGTAAAATGTGAATGTTCGTATATTGTGCATAGCTCATACTCAAACTACAGTGAAAATGTAATAAAATTTGTTCCATGAGTACATGCCGAATTTGTGTTTAAACCCGCATAAACAATTTATGATTATGTCAGTCATTATACAAGAGTCAATCACATAATTTCATTGCAGTTTTTCAGTCTAAACAGCGTTGGTAGAGACCGTTTGAATTGCATCTCTACCCTCTTTCAGCCCAGGACCCCTCCATGAGCAAAGCTGCCCCTTGCCCAGTTTTTCCCATATCACTCAAAATTCACTGCATCAGTCTCTTACTTGCAACTTTTTTGGGGGAGGACAATTCCAGTAGGCTCCTAAATTGTTTGCCTGTTTCTACACCCCACATGGCAGCCAGAGTATACGTTTATAAATATAAATGTTCACTCCTTTTCTTAAGACTTGCCACAGGATTTCTAATAAAACAGGAATAAAATTCAATTGTTTTCTTCACTTCGGTCTCAATTGTCTCAGTTCTCCAAGCTTATTGCCTGTTACTCTCATCCTCACGCTGTGTTCTAGCCACCTGCACTCTCTAGCTATTTCTCAGTCTCGCCCAACTTGCTCCCTCTTTTGTGGCTCTCGTAGGTGCTTCCTGAGTTTCTGAAACATTCTTCCCTAGATCCTCAAGAAACGTCTCATAGTTTAAAACTTTGAACAATTGCCATCTAATAGAGAGGAGTTTTAGACAACAATATCTAACATGTCCATCCCAGTGAGACACATTTTACTGAGCTCTTCATTGAATTATTCAGGTTAATTTTTTCCTAAAAGTTATCACTTTTGAGAATCCTTAATTTTAAATAGTTATTAATTTATTTGCTAGTTTTTTATTTGTTTTCCTGGACTTGATTTTTTTCCATTTTTCTTAGTGCATAGAGCAATCCATAAATATTTGTTGAATTTATGTATGAATGAATAAATGTTACATTATGTGACAATTTATAAGAACAGGATAATATTTGCTCTCATTTCTAAATTATGCTGCCTGACGGTGATTAGGAAACTCTAAATCAGATGTTATGAATTAACCTATGTATTTTGCTTATTTTTTGTTGTTCATGAAAAAGAAGCATGCAGTGAACTCTCTCCTTCACATTCTTTCTGTCTAGTCACACACACACACCCTCTTTGCTCTACAATTCAGAAAACACTTCCCATAATGTATACTGTCTGGTTTAACATTTAAGTTTTACATTTGTTAGTAATAAATAATAACTAGTTCATAATTTTGCTATTATATCAATATATTTCATATGTCTTAATCATCATAAATTTATTATTAGTGTAGGCAGGGAGGGAAATGAATCACTAATTTCTAAAAATACCTTCAACATAGGTAAAATATAAATTACTTTAACTGAGGTAAGCTTGTTGCCCTGAAAAGAATATTTCACTTGAAGACAATTTGTTTGATATTGAATTCTTTGATGCATATCAGCCAAATTCTGGCTAACCACCCACTAACCAGTGGTCTAAGTAAGTAGACTTTTGCTTGACTCTACCTAACCTGAACATAGAAATTTCACAATATATTATTCTGGAGTTAAATAATATAATTTGAGTAGTGGCATCTGACACAATTGAGGCCCTCAATACATGTTTTTTTGCATCATCTATAGCTATTAGTCATTTCTCCTTCTGAAACTGCTAATATAGCCATTGCCTAATTACTATTATTTTCTATATTTAAAATAAGTTTACTTATAAGGTTCCTCTGATAGGCAATAAAATAAAATAAAACACAAAATATAAAAATTGACTCAGTAACAAAGATTCTAAGTTACATATTTAAAGAAAATCAGTGATATAAAACAGTTATTATTGGCCAATGTTTTTATTTTGCTAACTGGATACACATATCACCCACATCCATGAGGAACTTCTACCATGAGAAAATGTATACTATCACTGTGAAACAAATGACTTTTAAATAGCAGGAACCTATTGCTATAGTAGAAGCCTTCATCACTATATAGGTTCTCTTTATAGCAATGCAAGAACAGACTCATACACTACTGACATATCATGAGCTGTGCTGTAGCCAGACACACATGGCATGGAAATGATGTGTCTGGCAGGAGCCATTTGAGTGAGCTTGAAGTATGTCCTATCCAGTTGAGACTTCAGATGACCCACAGTCCTGACACTTTGATTGCTGCCTTGTAAGAGACATCTTGAGCTAGAGGACCCAGCAAGCCATAGCAAGTTCCTGCTGCACAGAAGCTGAGAGAATAAATGTTTGTTCTTTTAGGCTGCTATGATTTGGGGGTAATTTGTTACACAGGTATAAATATCTACTACATGGCCTGATCTAGAACATTAATGTAGTGTATATTAGACATCCTTTTAGTGCAATTGTATGAATATCTTTAAATATTTATTTAAGTTTTTATATTTCTAGATTTGGAATATAAATTACCAAAATTCCATTGAGAAAGTTTGTGCAAATAACTATAATAATATATGCTCTTTTAAGTTTTTTAAGTACAATAAAATGATATAGCAAAAAGCTACAATTCAGAAGCCATCAGAAATATATTAGGTATATATTTTATAGGCTGTTAGAATCATCTCATCCATTTGTGAGGAATTTCATTAATTTGTTGCAAAAGCAACAAGTTTGCAGATTATATCTGAGGTTATCTTAGCAATTGGATTAGTTGTATGCCTAATACCTTTTTGGTGGACCTCCAAATCAATTTTTTTAACATCATTTCTTCCTTCTATCTAAGTACACTGTTGAATTAGAGATAGCTGCTCACTGCTGGGACACCAGATTATCTTGATGTTCTTTCTGTATACTGCTTAACCTATAATGTCTCCCTTCTTTTCTGACACTCTTTCCTTTACCTAAACTGTCTAAATGTTATAATACCTTAGTGTTTATTTTTCTTTTTGTAAGTCTTCTTTTTTCTGCTCTGCCATCTTTAGGTGTTCTTGCCTAATCCTAGAGCTATACTAATTTATGATAATGAATAACAAATTTTCCGCTTTAGATTAGGCTTGTATACTGCAGGTCAGACATATATACATATATAAACACTTATTCAATATCTCTACTTAGAAATCCAACAGATATCTCACAATGTAATATATATAATTTAACTGAAGTTCTTGATTTTCCCATACAAATGCATTTCTCCTCCAAACTCCTATAACAAGGTAAATGGTACTATTTAATTGCTTATTCTAAAATCTTAGAGTTATTACTAATTCCTCTATTTTATTCACCATACTCATACTATCTTAAAAATATGATTCTAATCTGTTTAATTTTCTCCATCTTCCCTTTACCTTCTAGTCTAAACCAGCACTACATCTCACTAAGATTACTGTAATACTCTCCTATCTGATTTTTCCATTTTCTCTCTTGCCCCTCAACAATCCATTTTCTGCCCTATAACCAGAGTTATTATTTTAAGGAACAAATATGATCATGTCACTCCCCATATAAACATTCAGTGGTTTGTCATTTATCTTAGAATAAGTTTACTTGTTTACCCTAGCTTAAAGGCTCCAACCTATCTCTGCAACTTCATTTTCTGTTACTTTTTACCTTGTTAATTATGCCCTATCACCCATGATTTACATGATATTCCTCAAAAATGCGAAGCCTTTTTCCTACTCTACTTCCTTTGCTCTTGATGTATTGTCTTAGAATATTCACACAAGTCTTCAAAGCTGCTTTATTTTATTGCTCTAAGTCTCATTAAAAATGTTTCCTTGGTCGGGCATGGTGGCTCACGCCTGTAATCCCAGCACTTTGGGAGGCTGAGGCGGGTGGATCACGAGGTCAGGAGATCAAGACCATCTTGGCCAACATGGTGAAATCCCATCTCTACTAAAAATACAAAAATTAGCAGGGTGTGGTGGAGCACGACTGTCGCAGCTACGCGGTAGGCTGAGGCAGGCGAATCGCTTGAACCCAGGAGGCAGAGCTTGCAGTGAGGCGAGATCAGGCTACTGCACTCCATCCCGGCGACAGAGCGAGACTCCATCTCAAAAAAAAAAAAAAAAAAAAGTTTCTTTTTTAGAATTTGCTACCTAGTGAAAATTTGCCACTCACTCTGGCTACTTAGCATTTCTAAATCCCCTTCCTGTTTGGAGAATTTCCTACTTGTGGTGACTCCCACTTCCACAATATATAAACCAGAAAACATACTTTACCCAGCTCCACTGAGGATGTGTCACTAGCATGTGACCCAATCCCACCAGTTAAGCATACCTACCTATACAAGACTTCTTATGCCTAATGTTGGTAATGCTTTCCTCCTACCTCTCTTTTCCCCCATATTCTCTTATAATAGAAGTTACACCCACACATGGTTCAGCATATTTGGTGATTACATTGTCCACACCCCCTTGTGGTACATCAGGGCCACGTAACTAGATTCTGGCAAATGACATGTAAGAAGTGTCCATGAAAGGGAAGGAAGACAGTCTCCTTTCTATATGGCATGTTTCTTCAAACCAGTATACATGACATAAACTGGAGTCCTATACTGAGAAGACTAGAGCGCAAGATAAAGGAGTTTGGTTTCCTGAATCCCTGTAGCTGTCATGTCAGCTTACACTCAGACTGCTATGCTTGAGTGAAACCTCATTCTTCTTTGAGCTTTTGTCATACAGTATTGGCATCTTTGTTGCAGCAGCTGGTATCTGCATCCTAATTACTATTCTTCAGTCCAGAAATAAACAAAATGAGAATGCAAAAGCTGCTGCTTTGTTTGGTTTGTTTGTTTTGCAAAGATTGTAGCAGAGAGGTCCAGTTTAGATAGTAGATTTCTCTATTATTGTTTGTTGCACAGAAGAACGTTCACGTTTGTAGTTAAAGCAGTCAAGCTTAGTTCTTGGTTTAGAACGATTTGGCATTCTCAATTTCCTCTTGAGACCTCATTTGCAGTGTTTTGTTGGTATGTTTTGTTTTGTTTCTGGAAGCTTAGTCTCAATCTAGTAATTCAACCTTTCCAAGAATTCTGAATTAGCCAATACACTTTTTCTATTTATTCAGCCAAAGTCAGCTTCTATTGCTTACAACTGAGAGTCCTGATGCAGACCCCCTGCCTGCAACTGTAGCTAAAATGGGTCTCTCCAGTATTCTCCATTCCATTATCCAGTTTATTTATTTGAAAGCCATTACCACATTTCTTTAACCATTAATTAAGTATAAATTTCACAGATTATAAACTTAGCTGTTTCTGAGAGGTAACTTTGTCCAGTGACTTTTACTTAGTTTCTATCCTAAGTATCATTGTGCTCAGGACAGAAAATTTCAATTTAGTCAAGGGCAAACCAAGGCATTTTGTGGGCTTTCTCAGTCAATATGCATGTTTCCCACCTTGTGTCTTGACAGGGTGGTGTCTCAAATTTGGGGGAATTACAAAGACAAGCCATAAACTGCACGGAGTTTTTGGAGAAAGCAGGGAGGATGTTCGTCCAAGGTAGCACACAGGAGCATTTTAATGCTCTTCTAACACACTCTGGGAGCTAGGAAATTAGTTTTGTCTCCCTAACACTCTAAATTGGTCTTAGCCCCTGTACTCTTCGAAATTTCTTCTCCATCCTCCCAATTGAATTAATTTTATTTTGTCTATTTTTGAGAAACTGATTTACACTGTCTTGTAGTTTGCCCATTTTAAAGTACGTTTTATAAATTTCAGGTCCTGAGACTTTCGGAATTTGGCTTTTGAAAATTTCACCTTTGGAAACCGAAAAACGTTTTGTTCTCTAAGCTCATCTCTGTCACAAGTCTCAGAAGCCTCATTTTGACACTAGCATCAAAAGTTGAATCTGTACTTCATTTAGACCTTTCTCTTGTGACTATCCTTCCCTGAAACTCAAAGTCAGATGCCAAATAACGTGGTCTAGAAGAGCCATTTAGGGAAGGTTGTGGAGGAGGAAACACATGGGTAATTTTTCAATATAATCCACTCAAAATTATCCTATTTGACATTTATTTGTTTATTGAACCCCAACATGTCACTAGAAATAAAAGATACCCCCTGACTTATTCATTGAACTATCTCCATTATAGCACCTGCCACTTAGTATGCACACAAATATTTAGAGAAAATTTCTGTAGTTAAAATATTGTCTTTCAGTAGATCAGTTTTGATTTTGCCTCTTTACACATCTATAAAATACCCTGTAAAAAATAGTACTAAAATCAATAGAATACTGTGTTATGCTGAATTTGTTGGATTCATTGCAAGCTAATAATCAATTAAGGAACTTAATTCAATGTCAATTCTAGAGTATTCAGTAGGTAGACATAATTAGATGATAAGTATATTGAGAGGAAGCACTCATGCTTCATTCATCTTTCTAGTCCCCACAATGACTGTACCTGAAGCAAATACTTAATAAATGCTACCAAATTAGCTGAGTTATATTCATATGTTCACTAGATATTAAGTGTTTTACACTATTCCAGACATTATTTTAAACTTTAAGAAAACAAGACAAATCACATGAGAAGAAACCATTCATGGTGGAGGTGGTTGTGAGCGTTCTCCCTTCAGCAAAGCTACCTGAGGGGCTGCTGAGGGCGACTCCAGGCCAATACGTGCTGTATGAGCCACGTGCTAGAGAATCTTATTCATCAGGGGTCTGGAAAGACCATATCATATTGAGTGCACAAGAATTTATAATTATTATATTTCTATTGAAAAATATATATAAATATATGTGTTTATATAGCAGTTCTTTTTATAGGTTAAAATTTATCTATTTATCTTAGTAAAATCAATGTCAGATTTTCTTGGTCTAATATTAATTACACTTAGTTTTTTGTGTTTGAATCATATATCCATTTACCTTGTTTATTTCAAACTGTCTTTAGTATTATATGCTATATGTGTTTCTTATAAACAGCCCATATTGTGATTTAGGTGTTTAATTTTTTTTGTCCTGTCTGATAGTTCTTCACTTTAATTGAAGTGTTAATCAATTATTTGGACACTGGCTAATTCCAGCAGAATAATATTTTGTTTCTTGTTTCTCCCATGTCCCTTTTTCCTTTTTTTAATGGCTAAATTTTTTATGAAAAAGTTTTATCATTTCATTTTCCCCTCTTAAATTTGAACACTGTAAACTTTTATACTATTTTTGTTGGATACTCTAGAGATTAAAGAATGCATTTTAAAATAATTTTTACTGAATTATAAATTTTGAAGGAAAACTCATGAGTGATACATATTAACTTGGTGAATTATCCCCAAGTGAATCTCCCTGTCTACCCTTGTCCCGAAGTAGTACCTTATCAAAACTACAAAACAGCTCCTCGGGATTCTCCCATTTGCTACCTTCTGTGTATCTCAGAAGTATTAACTGCATACTAATTGTGAATTATAATCAAAAGGTATTCACTATTAAAATTAACATGAGAAATTAGTTTTTACCTGTTTTAAATGTATGTAAATGAAAACAATATGTTTAGTACACCTTACTTCTTGCTTCCTTTCTCACTATAATATTTGCGACTCATCCACGTTGTTCTGTGTAGCCATAGCTCTTTTATTTTTCTTCCTATAATATATACCATAATATCAATACACCACAATTTATTTCTCCTTTTTACTCATGATGGACATTTCATTAATTTCTAGTTTTAGACTAGTTCAGACACTGGTATTCTGAACAACTTTTAGACATGTCTTTTGGTGCCCATGCACACACGTCTGTGAATATATACCAAGGTGTAAAATGGGTGGGTTTTAGATATGCCTAACTTCAATTTTAGTTGATGTGCTATAGTGATGCTATTACTTTACCTTCCATCATATTTGTATGAGTATTCCTGTTGCTTCACATTTCACTGGTTCCATGGTAATGACAGTCTTTAACTTTACTGATGTTACCAGTATATAGTTACATATCATTGTGGTTTTAATTTGTATCTATCTGATAAATCATGAACATCTTTTTTATTTCTACATTGATCATTTCAATATTATCTTTGGTGAACTGTCTTTTCCAATCTTGTGCCAAGCTTTCTATTTAGTTGTGCTTCTTTTACTTTTTGCATTTTGTGGTGAACTTTTAATCTCTTTTTCTTTTTTGCTATGAGTTTTGTTGGCTAATTATGCTTCAATTACCTCTGTCCATTTCATGGCTTTTTTAAAAATCTCTTTTACCAGTATATTTTATGAATATAAATTCTTGATTCTAATAGAGACAAGTCTGTCAATGTTTTCATATTTGTATATTATTTAATAATTCACTCCCTAACTTGAAGTCATGAAAATATTATGTTATTTTATATAAACTTTACCATTTTATTTTATTTATTATTATTTTTATAATTTTTATTTTTAAGTTCCAGGCTACATGTACAGGATGTACAGGTTTGTTACATTGGTAAACGTGTGCCATGGTGGTTTGCTGCACCTATCAACCCATCACTTAGGTATTGAGCCCAGCATGCATTAGCTATTTTTCCTAATGCTCTTCTTCCCCTCACCCTACTCCCTGAGAGGCCCCAGTGCGCGTTTATCCCCTCCCTGTGTCCATATGTTCTCATTGTTCGGCTCCCATTCATAAGTGAGAATATGTGGTGTTTGGTTTTCTGTTCCTGCATTACTATACTGAGCATTATAGCTTCCAGCTCCATCCATGTCATTGCAAAGGACATGATCTCATTTCTTTTTAAGGCTGCATAGTATTACATGGTGTATATATACCACATTTTCTTTATCCAGTCTATCGTTGATGGGCATTTGAGTTTATTTCATGTCTTTACTATTGTGAACAGTGCTGCAATGAACATATGTGTGCATGTATCTTTGTAATAGAATGATTTGTATTCCTTTGGGTATATACCCAGTAATGGGATTGCTGGGTCAAATGGTATTTCTGGTTCTAGATCTTTGAGGAATCACCACACTGTCTTCCTCAATGTATGAACTAATTTACATTTCCACAAACAGTGTAAAAATGTTCCTATTTATCTGCAACCTCACCAGCATCTGTTGTTTCTTTAATTTTTCAATAATCACCATTCTGACTGGCATGAGATGGTGTCTGATTGTGGTTTCGATTTGCATTTCTGTAATGATCAATGATGTTGAGCTTTTTTCATGTTTGTTGGCTGCACGAATGTCTTCTTTTGAGACATGTCTGTTCATGTCCTTTGCCTACTGTTTAGTGTTTTTTTTCTTGTAAATTTGTTTAAGTTCCTGTAGATTCTGGATATTAGACTGTTGTCAGATGTGTAGATTGCAAAAATTTTCTCCCACTCTTGTAGGTTGCCTATTTGCTGTAATGATTGTTTCTTTTGCTGTGCAGAAGCTCTTTAGTTTAATTAGATCCCATTTGTCATTTTTTGCTTTTGTTGCAATTGCTTTTGGAATTTTGTCATGAAATCTTTGCCTGTGCCTATGTCCTGCATGGTATTGCTTAGATTTTCTTCTAGGGTTTTTATAGTTTTGGGTTTTACATTTAAGTCTTTAATCCATCTTGAGTTAACTTTTGTATAAGAAGTAAGAAAGGAATCCATTTTCAATTTTCTGCATATGGCTAGGCATTTCTCCCAGCACCATTTATTAAATAAGGAATCCTTTCCCAATCACTTATTTTTGTCAGGTTTGTTAAAGATCAGATGGTTGTAGATGTGTGGTCTTATTTCTGAGTTCTCTATTCTGTTCCTTTGCTCTATTTGTCTGTTTTTGTACCAGTACCATGCTTTTTTGGTTACTGTAGCATTGTAGTGTAGTTTGGAATCGGGTAGCATGATGCCTCCATCTTTGTTCTTTTTGCTTAGGATTGTCTTAGCTATATGAGCTCTTTTTTGGTTCCATGTTAATTTTAAAATAGTTTATTCTAATTCTCTGAAGAATGTCAATGGTAGTTTAATGGTAATAGCATTGAATCTATAAATTACTTTGGGCATTACGGCCATTTTCACAATATTGATTCTTCCTATCCTTCAGGATGGAATGTTTTGCCGTTTGTCTATGTCCTCTCTGATTTCCTTGAGCAGTGGTTTATAGTGCTCCTTGAAGAGGTCTTTCACTTCCTTTGTTAGCTGTCTTTCTAGGTTTTTATTCTCTTTGTAGCAGTTGTGAATTGGGAGTTCATTCATGATTTGGCTCTCTGCTTGCCTGTTGTTGTTGTATAGGGATGCTTGTGATTTTTGCACACTGATTTTGTATTGTGAGACTTTGCTGAAGTTGCTTATCAGTTCAAGAAGCTTTTGGGCTAAGATGATGGGCTTTTGTAGATATAAGAACATGGGATCTGCAAACAAAGGCAATTTGACTTCCCGTCTTCCTATTTGAATATCCTTTATTTGTTTCTCTTGCCTGATTGCTCTTGCCAGAGTTTCTAATACTATGGTTAATAGGAGTGGTGAGAAGACATCCTTGTCTTGTGTTGGTTTTCAAGGTGAAAGCCTCCAGCTTTTGCCCATTTCAATAAAATAATCTTTAATATTTTAAACTTTACATTATGGTTTGCATTTGATTTGAATTTACTTTTTAGGATGAAGGTGAGAATTGAGTTTCACAATTATTCATGGTTATCAGTTGAATTAGTGCTATTTACTGAAAAAACTATGCACTCCCCACTGCATTACCATATCATAAATTATATATCCATATATGTGAGGGTATGTTTCTGGATTTTCTGTTTGAATTAATTCTTCAATTGTTGATCATTGAGCCAATATCACACTGTCTTAATTATGCATAATTATAATATATTTTGGTATCTAGTAAATTCTCCCTTTTATTTTTATTCAAGGTTGTTTTGACTGGTGTTAGATATTTTTTCATAAATATTTTAGAATTACCTTGTTAAACAGTATTCAGGTATTAGAAAATAAATTCAAATGTAGTTATGTACAAATTCATTTTTACAAACTGTGTTTTAATCAATGATTTTTTAATGTTTTATTTCTTAATTTAAAGCCATGCTGGCCTGGTTAAATAGAGATGTATTCATATTTTGTTATTCTTTGCTACAGTTTACCCTTAATAGGTAAACATTTTTCTGAAATACTTTGGTATTCAACAGAAAAGCCATTTGGGCATGGAGTTTAATTGCTGGCAGGAATTTAATTCAAAATTCAATTTTATTTAGTTGTTGTATAATCAGGTTTTCTATTTCTTCTGTCAGTTCTGTTTTTAGAAACAGGTAATTTCTTTTAAATTTCCACCTTGTCGGGAAAAGGTTGTTCTTAATATTCTTTTTTTATATTTTTAGTATATATAGAAACTGTAATGACGCCCTTATTTTTATACCTCATACTATCTATTTATTCTCTTTGGTTGTTAATTACTTCTCTCTTAAAGGGTTCATAACATTTATTATTGTGAAAAATAAACTTTTATTCTTTATTTTCTTTTAGCTTTGACAATTTTCTATGTTATTTAATTTGTTTTTAATTAATTTGTGCAATTATTTTTATCACTTTTTTCTATGTTTGGGTTCAATATTCTCCGTTTCTTCTAACTTTTTGAGATTGGATATTTTAATTCACTTATATTTCCTCTAGTCTTCCTATAAATATATGCATTTACTTATTAAACTTCATTTAATTATAGCTTTCTTTATCTGATAATTTTACTGGCCTTCCAGTGAATTTCTCTTGTTTCTCAGTTACACCCTTTGCCTTTTGTGTGTGTGGTTTTTTTAAATATTATAAATTGTATTAGACTACTATAAATTTTATTGTGATGACTGTATAAATATTTTGAAGCTATGGAAAATTTTGTTATATTCTTGCAGGGAGGATTCACCTTCGGTTCTTGCAGACAATAAGCTTTATTTAATAATATTATTTAATTTCAATCAGAAAATTTTAAAAACTGATGATGCAAACCTACACTTCAATCCCAATGAATATTGTTTTAGTTTTCCCTTTTCAGGTTGCATTTTTTCTCACAATATGTTGCTATGGGAGCCCTATTCAAACGATGGGACACAAAAAACAGATTTTTACCCTAGTCTCATGAATCTTTCAATATTCTATCAAGAGACATTCTTGATTTCAAAGGGCACTTCGATATTATCCAATATTGGCAGGTGCTGCTAAACAAAAAGCAATTCCTAATGTCAGGCTGACTTCTTCAGTTGTTTTTTTAGTTTAAAAATAATTTTAATTAATAATATCTGAAGGCTGTGATTTTCATTGACTAAGGGAATAGCTAAGTTTATAGCTATAATTACAAACATAAATTCTTTTTCTTTCCTTCTGAATAAATAGCTTGACATGTTTATCTTGTGAATAACAGACCTTTTAAAGGATTTTGAACTTTTTTTTTCCTCTTTCCTTCCTCTACCTGTCCATCAAGTCTTCATCCCATTATAATGTTTGAAAAGGAAGTTTAGAATCTTTGGCACAGTATATGCTATGTATTTATGCTTAAAATCCAATGATAACTAGAGACAGAAAAGGGGCCATCTCTTCTTAATATCTATGTCTCTAAATTACCAGTTATTAAAACAATTATCAGTTATATACTTTTGTTTTGTTTTGTTTTATTATACTTTAAGTTTTAGGGTACATGTGCACAACGTGCAGGTTTGTTACATATGTATACATGTGCCATGTTGGTGTGCTGCAGTCATTAACTCGTCATTTAACATTAGGTATATCTCCTAATGCTATCCCTCCCCCCTGCTCCAACCCCACAACAGGCCCCGTTGTGTGATGTTCCCCTTCCTGTGTCCAAGTGTTCTCATTGTTCAATTCCCATCTATGAGTGAGAACATGCAGTGTTTGGTTTTTTGTCCTTGCGATAGTTTGCTGAGAATGATGGTTTCCAACTTCATCCATGTCCCTACAAAGGACATGAACTCATTATTTTTTATGGCTGCATAGTATTCCATGGTGTGTATGTGCCACATTTTCTTAATCCAGTCTATCATTGATGGACATTTGGGTTGGTTCCAAGTCTTGGCTATTGTGAATAGTGCTGTAATAAACATATATGTGCATGTGTCTTTATAGCAGCATGATTTATACTCCTTTGGGTATATACCCAGTAATGGGATGGCTGGGTCAAACGGTATTTCTGGTTCTAGATCTTTGAGGAATCACCACACTGTCTTCTACAATGGTTGAACTAGTTTACAGTTCCATCAACAGTGTAAAAGTGTTCCTATTTCTTCAGATCCTCTCCAGCAACTGTTGTTTCCTTACTTTTTAAAGACCACCATTCTAACTGGTGTGTAATGGTATCTCATTGTGGTTTTGATTTGCATTTCTCTGATAGCCAGTGATGATGAGCATTTTTTCATGTGTCTTTTGGCTGCATAAATGTCTTCTTTCGAGAAGTGTCTGTTCATATCCCTCGCCCACTTTTTGATGGGGTTGTTTGTTTTTTTCTTGTAAATTTGTTTGAGTCCTTTGTAGATTCTGGATATTAGCCCTTTGTCAGATGAGGAGATTGCAAAAATTTTCTCCCATTCTGTAGGTTGCCTGTTCACTCTGGTGGTGGTTTCTTTTGTTGTGCAGAAGCTCTTTAGTTTAATTAGATCCCATTTGTCAATTTTGGCTTTTGTTGCCATTGCTTTTGGTGTTTTAGACATGAAGTCCTTGCCCATGCCTATGTCCTGAAAGGTATTGCCTAGGTTTTCTTCTAGGGTTTTTATGGTTTTAGGTCTAACATTTAAGTCTTTAATCCATCTTGAGTTAATTTTTGTATAAGGTGTAAGGAAGGGATCCAGTTTCAGCTTTCTACATATGGCCAGCCAGTTTTCCCAGCACCATTTATTAAATAGGGAATCTTTTCCCCATTTCTTGTTTTTGTCAGGTTTGTCAAAGATCAGATAGTTGTGGATGTGTGGCATTATTTCTGAGGCCTCTGTTCTGTTCCATTGGTCTATATATCTGTTTTGGTACCAGTACCATGCTGTTTTGGCACCAGTACCATGCTGTTTTGGTTACTGTAGTCCTGTAGTATAGTTTGAAGTCAGGTAGCGTGATGCCTCCAGCTTTGTTCTTTTGGCTTAGAATTGACTTGGCAATGTGGGCTCCTTTTTGGTTCCATATGAACTTTAAAGTAGTTTTTTCCAATTGTGTGAAGAAAGTCATTGGTAGCTTGATGGGGATAGCATTGAATCTATAAATTACCTTGGGCAGTATGGCCATTTTCACGATATTGATTCTTCCTACCCATGAGTATGGAATATTCTTCCATTTGTTTGTGTCCTCTTTTATTTCACTGAGCAGTGGTTTGTAGTTCTCCTTGAAGAGGTCCTTCACATCCCTTGTAAGTTGGATTCCTAGGTATTTTATTCTGTTTGAAGCAATTGTGAATGGGAGTTCACTCATGATTTGGCTCTCTGTTTGTCTGTTATTGGTGTATAAGATGCTTGTGATTTTTGCACATTGATTTTGTATCCTGAGACTTTGCTGAAGTTGCTTATCAGCTTGAGGAGATTTTGGGCTGAGACAATGGGATTTTCTAGATATACAATCATGTCATCTGCGAACAGGGACAATTTGACTTCCTCTTTTCCTAATTGAATATGCTTTATTTCCTTCTCCTGCCTGATACAAATCTTAGCCACACAAACCTTCACTCTTTTTTTTGTTGGTGGTGTCTCACTGAAGCTTTCAAGACGATCTTTATATTTTTAAAATGATTTTCCAGTTGTTTTCAACTAGAATCTATTGTGGACTAGTTAGTCTGAGTCACCAAATTTACCATTGCCAAACGTATTATGTATTGTTTTTTATTTTCCCTTTATTCCTGCACTTCCATTTGAGGTTATTTCAATTACCTGGAGTACCACGTTTATTAGGGTTTTGTTCAGGCCTATTTTTGAAACATTATTTTAGTTATAGCATATTCAGAAAGCACTTTTTAATAGTATATTCAGAAAACACTTGTTTCTGAAGAATTTTTTTGTGCATTGAATTCTAAGTTTGCAGCTATTTTCTTTAAATGTCATCTTCTGACTTTTATTGTTACTTTTGAAAAACGTGACTGTCAATCTAATTGTTACTTCCTTGAAGAAAATATTGCATCACTTTTAGAATAATCTTAGTCATTTTATCTTTAATAATTATTTCTGCTGTTTTTACTACTCTCCTTTGGGGATTGAATTTCATATATGTTAGTCCTTCTCACTATCTCTTTAAACCTTTGATACTTTATGTATATTTCACCATATTATTTTTCTGTGATTAATTTGAATTTTGTATTGTAACTTATCTTTCACTATTATAATTCTCTTTTCAACTCCATCATTAAAAACGTTTATTGATGTCAAATTTTGGGTTATATTATTTTATTCAAGAATAAAATATATTTTATACATTTTAAAAACAATATTATTATGCTAACTAAATTTTTGAGACAACCTGTGATTCTATATTTTATGTAATTTCAACTGGTCATGGTTTATGTAGCCTTTTCTCTTCTTTTTATCATTCTTTTTTATTGTGTGATGGACCTTCTGCAATAAAATTCCGTAGAAATAACTTGAGGCATATGACGTGTGTCTCCAGGTCAGATTTTCATTTAGACTCAAGTGATTTCAATTTAGAGATTGTTATAAATCGAAGCTAAGCTAAAATTCCCTATGAACATCTGAAATACATCTGATTTTTCATTACTTCTAGTATGCAATCTTTCAGTCTCTTCTTTGGTCCGACTTTTTGGTCCTGTCACTCTAGTCCCACAAGACTGTCAAAAGTTTACTTTAGCCTTTATGAATCTAGGTTGCCCAGATTGAATGGGCAAAGCACCAGATTGAATAACAGTAGCTCTAAATGCTAGGCTTAATAATATCAGCCTTTGCCTTATATTGGTTTCTGTAAGTCTTCAGCAGATAGATGATCAAATCTACATAGTAGCTATTATTCAAGATGGAATTCCTCTTGACTGATTTTTTTCAAAATTCTATTCATGTTTTTTAAATTTTATAATTTTTTTGTTAATTCAAACACACCTTACTGGGTACCACTATTTGCTTAGTATGTAGACAGATTTTAGGGATTTATAAATAAAATGCAGGATCTCTTTCTCTAAGATTTTAGAGTTTATTGTCATTGAGAGTAATTATACAGAGAGTTACTATATATTTTGATAAGTGTTATGCAAATGAAGATACCAAGGTGTAAGAAAGAATTATGAAAATATTCTAAATCAGCCAGGTACTATTAGAGAATTCTTCCCCAAGGAGTTAATTAGAATTGACACTTGAATGAGGAGGAGCTAGTCAGGTAAAGAAAAGTGAGTGAGAGTTCATGTGTGAGCATTGATCCAGAAGCAGGAAAGAACAAGATTAGATACTAAGTTAAATCAAATGATAATTTGTGTTTGTGAGGGGGACTGAAGAGACACAGAAGCCTCATCTCTAGGGACGTTTGTAATATGTAAATTAATTTAGATTTCTGTCATTAACACAATGTAGAAGTATTAAGTATTTTAGACAGGAAAATGACAAGATTTGATTTTTATTTGAGAGACTAAATCCAGGAAACAAATTAGTATGTATGAAATTAATAGACGAATGGTAGTGACTCAGATGATAACCACTGATGTTGTGTGATATTAAGAGATGAAATGCAGAATAATTTGTAATATATTGAATAAAGAAAAATTGAAAAAGATATCAGGAATGACTAGAGTTTTTCTGGGGTGAATGACATATACAATTAAAAAGAATGGGAGATTTAGTAGGAGAAATCAGTTTAGAAAGTGTGGGGAAAAGTTTTCATTTCAAATGAATTATTGTTTAGTCTGGAGCTCAGCAAATCCTTGTTTTGAATCATCTGGCATAGTAATTCAGAAAGAAAGCCCAATTGATATCAAATGAATATTAATATAAAACTGCAAGAAACACTCACAGTTTAGCAGGGGAAACAATTAGCCCGTATCCAGACCAGCCTAGTTTATAATTTGCTATTTAGATATGCATCTGCAGAGATCTTAACAAATGTCTATGTAGACAGACATCAGGCTTTCCTTTCTTTTCCTGTTTTCTTTCCTCTATTCCTTCCCTCCTTCCTTCTATTTTTTCTTATTTTCTTTTTCCTAGTTCAACAGAATCAAGAAAGCCAAATAAATACTATATAATGGAAACTTTATTACGTTATATGATCTTACTTTGAATGGGCTTCATGAATATATATATATATGTATATATATATATATAATTTTACTCAGGGTAGTCTTTGTTTTGGAAGTCTTTTTTAGACTAAACTGTATAAACTTAGGCACAATGTACACCTTAAATTGCATGATGATAAATTACATGTTTTCTTCATTCCTCAGGTTAAAAAAATTTTATATAGGGCATTCAATTAAGATTATACTCTCAGATAGTGTCTTGAGAGATAATTGTGGTTGAGTAATCCTTGCCTTAAGTAAAACTTTGATTCATATTCTCAAATCTGTTTTATCTATATATGTCAATCACATTATTATTCTTACCATTTAGGTGATGCAGTTTTGGTTGCAGTATGGATACTGACCTAAAGGCATCAAAATGAACAATGCCTCTCGAAATAATGTGTAAATGAGAATAGTTACTGATTCAAATGTGACAATTCAGTATTGCTATGAAGCAAATGATGCTGGATTAATATCAGATATGAAGAAAAACACTGTAAATTGTCATAAGAATTAAGGAAGGCAAATAGGTAACATCTGAATCAGATAAATGTTTTAATTCCTGGAAACATTTTTCTTCAGTATTTGTAACACAAAACGTTCACAGCCTTTATGGTTATCTGAAGGGCTTTTTGGAGAAAATGTTAATAAATAGCCTTTAAGAACATTTCAAAACAAATTTGAATTCTGTTGTTATGGTGTTATTATTATTCCAGTATTCCAATGTACCTACGTTTTATGTTTTTTAGATTACACATTTCTGAAAAATGAAACTTAAAATGTTACACATCCACAAACAGTACTTATACTGTTGTTGTTATTACATTTAACTGATGTTGACCTACTGACTGAAATTTGCTTCCATGCATACTGGCATAATTTTGATTATCATAACTTGCAGTCGAATACCTAAAAATTGCAGTGACAATAGAAGTTTTTATCAGGGACTGGCTGGGTGCAGTGGCTCATGCCTGTAATCCCAGCACTTTGGGAGGCTAAAGTGGGTGGATCACGAGGTCAGGAGATCAGGACAATCATGGCTAACATGGTGAAACCCCGGCTCTACTAAAAATACAAAAAATTAGCCGGGCGTGGTGGCGGACGCCTGCAGTTCCAGCTACTTGGGAGGCTGAGGCAGGAGAATGGCATGAACCTGGGAGGTGGAGCTTGCCATGAGCCAAGATCGCACCACTGCACTCCAGCCTGGGTGACAGAGCGAGACTCCGTCTCAAAAAAACAAAACAACAACAAAAAAAAACCAAAAAAAGAAGAAGTTTTTATCAGGGACTTTTAAACTGTTGTTGCATGTTAAAGATATTCATATGCCCAATAGGTGACTCTTACTTATTCAACTCATAGGAATGTGTTTATTTCAATGATGGAAATACGGACATGATTGTACAGGAAGACAAAGTGGGCATGTAACATGGCTTCAGATGTTAGAAAATTTTTGCGTGGATAAATTTCCTTGTGACTGCTATGTTGGTGTAGTTACTTATTTCGAGAAAAAATTTATCACCAAGGACAATATACATTGTACAAGAGACCCAGGATTTTTGTTTATTTATTATAGGCACCATGAGTTTGCCAAAATTAAAACAATCTTAGTGTGTATAAGTGCAGTAACATTGTTGCACAGGATAGAGATAATAATTCTATGATAATCTACAATGGCATTTTTATATTTGAAATTCTATGTTCAACCTTTAGACATTAATATTTATTGACAAATGACGACTTAGTGAAAAATATACAGACTATTGGTGTATTAATCTGTTCTCATGCTGCTAATAAAGACATATCTGAGACTTGGTAGTTTTAAAGGAAAGAGGTTTAATTGACTCACAGTTCTGCAGGGCTGGGGAAGCCTCAGGAAAGTTACAATCATGGTGGAAGGGAAAGCAAACATGTCCTTCTTCACAGGGCAGCAGAAAGGAGAAGTGCCAAGTAAAAGTGGAGAAAGCCCCTTATAAAACCATCAGATCTCATGAGAACTCACTCACTATCATAAGAACAGCAACATGGGGGTAACCAATCCCATGATTCAATTACCTCCTACTAGGTCCCACCCTCAACATGTGGGGATTATGGGAACTACAATTCAAGATGACATTTAGGTGGGGACACACTCAAACCATATCAATTGGAAAGACTTGGACTTATGTCATATGAGAAATAATTGAAGAATGAAAGGTTGCTAAACTGATGAAATGGAAAGTCTTGAGAATACACTATAGCTACCCTAAATGATACAATAGCCATTAAAATGACACAGCAAAAAAAGTATGATTCTTAATAATATATCTAGGACAAACTAGTAGCTATTTTAATAAAAAGACTGTTACTGGTTCAGTGACCATTGCTTTAGGTACAATTATATACAGTGAAACACATATCTTAGGTGAATTAGATATATATCTAATGAGAAACACAATTAGATGAATTTGACAGGTATATGCACTAATGTAACAAACACACCAATCAAGATATAGTGTTATTTCCATCACAACAGAAAGTTGCCCTATGACCACTTCCAGTCAAGTCCTATTAACATTGGCAAGCACTATTCTGATTTCTATTACCATAAATTAGTTTGTGTGTGTGTTTTTAATTTTCTGTAAATGGAATAATACATTATGCACTATTCTATGTCATAAATCTTTTGCAGTTTATTCTTCTTTACTGCTGTATGGCATAACACTGCATTAATGTTTATTTATTTATTTATTATTTTTGTTCTATCTTTTTTCTGTAGCAAATGATTACAAAATAAAAATCGCCACCTCTCAAGGTCTGAGGGTTGCCTGGCTTAGCTGGAGAGTATTCACTCAGGGTTTCTTCGGCAATCACGGTAATATTGAAGCTGGGATTGGATATCCCAATTGGCTCATTCACACAACTGGCTGTGGATGCTGAATATTGGCTGGGTTCTTAGCTGGGAGTGTCAACCAGTGTGCCTACACATGGCTTTTCCATGTAGCTTTGGCTTCTATAGTATTTGGGCTAGGATCTGTAAGAGAATATATCAAGAGACAGTGTTATAAGGGACCAAAAAGAAAGCTGCAAGGATTCTTTTGAATTCAGATTAGAAATCATAAAGCTTCACAACTGGTGTATTGTATCAGTCAAAATCAAATCACAAGACCAGCACAAATTCAAGGAAGGGGAACACATAAGGGCAGGGATAACAGGAGGCATGGTTTGTTGGGCAGTCATCTTTATGAACAAGTGACCACATCATTTTATTGTTGATTGATTGTTTCCAGTTTTTGTTTATTATTGATAAAGCTGCCTGGGTCATTATTATATAGGACCTTTTGAGGATATACATCTCATTTCTCTTAAGTACACACCTAGAAGTGTAATGGCATAGAATAGGCACAGTTAAAATATAAAAGAAAATACCATTAGTTGTTCCAAAGCAGTTTTTACAATTTTACACCCCCATCAGCAATATATGAGAATTTAGTTTCTCCACATCCTTACCGATATTTTGTTATGTGTCTTTTTAATTGTAGTCAACCTACTAGGTATGAAGTAAAAGGTCATCGTCGTTTTAACTATAATTTACCTGGTGAATAATGCTCCTGAGAATATTTTATGAGTTTATTACCCACTTATATGGCTTCCTTTGTGAAGTGTCTGTTCAAGTTATTTTGCCCATTCCAATCTTTTTATCTTTTTATTCAGTTGTAGGAGGTTTCTGTATATTTTGGGTATGAGTCCTTTGTCAGATAGATGTGTTGTAAATATTGTCTTCCACTCTACAGATCTTGCTTACATTTTATTAAGGATATATTTTTATGATCAAAAGATTTTATTTTTGATGAAGACTAATATATTTGTTGTTGTTGTTTGGTATATAATAAATATCGCAAGTACCCACATTGCAAGCAATTCTCTCATTATTTTTCAACTTTTCATTATTTTTCCTTTGAAAATACACATATTAAAATAAATAATTCACACATTTTATAGAATTGTGCTTTTTGAAATACTACATTTTATGGAGCACTAAAATGAATTTGATATCAACACATTCAGGACCCCTGCACTAAACAGTACCAAGATATCAGCTGTCATTACTGTGTCATGGAGATTCACCCCTAAAAATATCTCACTCAAAAATGAAGGAATTATTTTCAGAAGAACAATGAAATGAAAACTTGTTTTTTTTAAGAGAAAGAAAATGGACAAACCTTTAGCTAGACTAAGAAAAAAAAGAGAGAAAGCCCAAATAAATAAAATCAAGAAAAAGAGGAGACTTTACAACTGAGACCTCAGAAATATAGAGAATCATTAGAGACTATGACTAACAATTTTACATCAACAAATTAAAATACCTAGATGAAACTGATAAATTCCTGGACATACAACCTATCAATATTGAACCACGAAGAATTAGAAAAACTTCAATAAACCAATAATGACATAGGAGATCTAAGCCATAAGATCTCCAGTCAAAAAGAAGTCCAAGACCTGATAGCTTCACTGGTGAATAATACTAAATATTTAAAGAACTAATATCAAGTCTACTGAAACTTAAAAAAATAATAATAAATGGTAGGGAATTTTCCCCAACTTATTCTAAAAGACCAGCATTACCCTGACACCAAAATCAATCAGGAGCACAAAAAATGAAAGAAAATTACAGGCCAATATCATTGAAGAACATAGATGCAAAAATGTTCAACAAAATACTAGGAAGCTTAATTTAACAAAACATTTAAAAAGATCAACCACCATTATCAAGTGGAATTCATCTCAGGTTTACAAACAGGGTTTAACATGTGCAAGTCAATAAACATGATACATCACATCAACAGAGCAGAGAACAAAAAAAAAAAGATGGCTTCAATAGATGCTGAAAAAGCAGCTGATAAAATTGAACATATTGGTATAATAAAAATACTTAACAAACTGGATATAAAAACAACATACCTCAAAACAATGAAGGCCATATATGACAAAAGAAACCCACACTCAACATAATACTGAATAGGGAAAAATAGAAAACCTTATCTAAAATCTGAAACAAGGCAGGAAAGCTTAAATTTACCATTTTTATTCAACTTAATAGTGGGCAGAGTTACTAGGCAAGACAGAAATAAAGAGCATTCAAACTGGAAAAGAATAAGTCAAATTAAATTTGTAAGCAGGCAACATGGTCTTATATTAGAAAAACCTAAAAATTCAAAAAAACTGTTAGAACTGGTCAATGAATTTAGTAATGTTGCAGGATACAAAATCAACATAATGAAAATCAGTAGCATTTATATATGCCAGCAGTAAAAAACTGAAAATAAATCAAGAAAGTAATTTCTTTTACAATAACTTCAAGTACATAAAATAACTATGAATCAATTTAACCAAAGATGTGAAAAATCTATACAAAGAAAATTATAAAATAGTGACTAAAGACATTAAAGAGGAAACACAAAAAATGAAAATACATTTTATGCTCATGGTCTGCATTAATTTATATTATTAAAATAAAAATACTACCCTGAGAAATTTACAGATTCAATGTAATTCCTATCCCAATACCAGTGACATTCTTTACAGAAACAGAAAAAAAATTATAAAATCATAGTGAACTACAAAAAAAATAGCCAAAGCAATGTTGAGCAGAAAGAACAAAGCTTGGGGCATCATGCTACCTGACTTTAGAATATTCTAGAAAATTATAGTAACCAAAACAAATGGTACTGGCATAAAAACAGACACATAGACCAATGGAACAGTTCCCAGATATAAACAAAGCAAAACAAAACTGGTGGTATCACACTACTTAACTTAAAAATATACTATAAAACTATAGTAACCAAAACAAGATGGTACTGACATAAAAACAGTCACACAGACCAATGGAACACAATAGAAGTCCAAGATATAAATCTATGTATTAACAGCCAACATATTTTTGACAAAGTCACCAAGAATATACAATGGGGAAAGGACATTCTCTTCAATAAATGGTGCTTGGAAAACTGGATAACATATGTGGAAAAATGAAGCTAGACTCCTATCTCTCACCATATGTAAAAAGCAAATGAAAAATGGATTAAGGAATTACATCTAACACCTGAAACTATGAAACTACTAAAAGCAAACTTTAGGGAAACATACCAAGACATTAGTCTTGATAGAGATTTTTTTGTTTACAATCTCAAATCACAAGGAACAAAAGCAAAAATAGATAAATGTAATTGCATTAAGCTAAAAAGCTTCTGCACAGAAAAAAAATCACCAAAATGAAGAGACAACCCAAAGAATACAATAAAATATTTCCAAACTATCCATCTGACAAATAATTAATAACCTGAATATTGAAGGGGCTCAAAGAACTAAATAGCAAAAAAAAAAAAAACCCTCAAAAAACAAACAAAAAAAAATTTTGTTTAAAAAATAGGCAAATGGTCTGAATAGACATCCCTGAAAAGAATACATACAAATGACCAACAAGTATATTTAAAATTTGCTCATCATTCATCATTAAAGAAATGCAAATCAAAACAAAATGTCATTTCACCCTAGTTAAAAT
This sequence comes from Hylobates moloch, assembly GCF_009828535.3. Classification (NCBI taxonomy): domain Eukaryota; kingdom Metazoa; phylum Chordata; class Mammalia; order Primates; family Hylobatidae; genus Hylobates; species Hylobates moloch. The sequence continues at coordinate 116,758,092 of NW_026652279.1, forward strand.
GCCTTTTATCAAAGGCAGGGAATAATAGATGCTGAGGAGGATGTGGAGAAATAGGTCACTTGTACACTTTTGGTGGGAACTTAAATCGGTTGACCCACTGTGGAAAATGGTATGGTGGTTGCCCAAACAACTAAAAACAGAACTACCATATGATCCAGTAATTCTACTACTGGGCATATATCCAAAAGAAAAAAAAATATCAAAGAGATATAGGTACACCCATGTATATTACATCACTATTCTCAATAGCCAAATATGGAATCAATTGAAGTGTCCATAAACAGATGAATGGATAAATAAAAGCCGAGGCAGGCGGATCACGAGGTCAGGAGATCGAGACCATCCTGGCTAACACGGTGAAACCCCGTCTCTACTAAAAATACAAAAAATTAGCTGGGTGTGGTGGCGGGCGCCTGTAGTCCCAGCTACTTGGGAGGCTGAGGCAGGAGAATGGTGTGAAACTGTGAGGCGGAGCTTGCAGTGAGCTGAGAACGATCTCAGCGTGCCACTGCACTCCAGCCTGGGCGAGAGAGCGAGACTCCGTCTCAAAAAAAAAAGTGATATACATATACTCAAGACATTATCCAGCCATAAAAAATAATGAAATCCTTTCTTTTGCAGTGGCATCAATGGAACTGCAGGTCATGATGTTAGATGAAACAAGCCAAGAACAGAAAGACAAATATCTCATGTTCTCACTCCAACCTGGAAGAAAAAATAGTGCATATCCATGGAATCAACCCAAATTCCCACTAATGATAGACCTGATAAAGCAAATGTGGTACATATATAACATAGAATACTATTCAGCCATAAAAAGGAACAAGATCATGTCCTTTGAAGAGACATGAATGGAGCTGGAAGCCATTACCCTCAGCAAACACAGGAACACAAAACCAAAGACTGCATGTTCTCAGTTATAAGTGGGAGCTGAACAATGAAAACACATGGATACAGGGAGGAGAACAACACACACTGGGGCCTGTCATCGAAGGGAGGGGAGGGAGTACATCAGGATAAATAGCTAATGCATGTGGGGCTTAATATCTAGGTGATGGATTGACAGGTGCAGCAAACCACCATGGCACACGTTTTCCTATGTAACAAACCTGCACGTCCTGCACATGTATCTTGTCTTAAAATAAAGTAAAACTTTTTTAAAAAGTGCATATCATGAAAGTACAGGGTAGGTTGGTCGTTGTTAGAGTCCAGGAAAAATAGGGAAATAGGAGGGATAATGAGAGGTTAATTAATGTGTACAAATATTCATTTAAGTAGGAGAAATAAGACCTGGTGCTTGATAGCTCAGTAGAGTGATTATAATTACTATTAAATTGTACATTTCAAAATATCTAGAAAAAAATATTTCTAATGTTCCTAGCATAAATAAGTTCATAGGTATCTCAATTACCCTCAGTTATCTGAATGTATCAAATAATCAAATGTACCATAAAAATATGTACATCAAATAGATACCAATTTAAAAATCTAACAATGAAGAATTTTTCACTTTGATTGTTGTAACCAGTTAATCATCTGTGATTTTTTAAATAGAAACATTTACTTTATTATTATTATTATTATTTGTTTATTTTTTGAGACAGGGTCTTTCTCTGTCACCTAGGCTGCAGTTCAGTGGTGCGAACACAGCTCACTGCAACCTTGACTCCTGGGCTCAAGCGATCCTCCACCTTAGCCTCTCAAGTAGCTGAAACTACAGGTACATGCCACCATGACTAACTAAGATTTTGTCTTTTTTGTAGAGATGAGGTCCTGCTATGTTGCCCAGGCAGATCTTGAACTCCTGACTTCAAGTGATCCACCCATCTGGACCTCCAAAAGTGCTGGGATTACAGGCATGAGCCACTATGACTGGCCACAAATAGTTAAGTTTAAAAGTGAGTGGCTATACAAGGGATCCTGAGAAAATGGGTTAATCCAGTTTGAGAGACAGTAGGTAGATAAGAAATTGACACACCTTGTTATGATAGAAAATAAGAATGTGATCAAAAAATGATTAGGACATGTCACAAAGACAAAGAAGCCAAATCTGGGATAATATGAGTACACACATAATTAGAGTAAATATTTCAACATTTCCAAAATGGTAATTATTTATACATTTATAAAAATCCATTTATTCAAAGCTGGAAATCATTTATATATTTATTATCTGCATAGAGATAACAATAAATAGGTGTAGAAAAAAGACAATTATATAGTATGAGATAATAAGTAGATACATAAATAAATAAATAAATAATAGGGAGGGGAATGCTCTTGTTTTACAGTAACATTGCAATCATAAATGTGTATCAACACTGACTTGATAGATATTGTATGCTTCCAGGTGTGTTACCCCAAAAAGGACACAACCTCACCTTTATAGCATTTTTTCAAAAATATATAGTGGTTCTAATCTTGTGAAAACAACAAACAGGGGAGCAATCTTCTTCCAAAAAAGAACACTATAAAAGAAAAAATAAGATGTGTACATATTCCAGATTTTAAAAGGCAAAATTTTTGACTAATAAATGAAATACTTGGCCAGATACCATATTTGATATTGGAGGACAAATGTAGCAAAGAAGTATGTGGGAATTAAAATCTGTGTAACTTACTCTAAAATGGTACAGAGATATAGATAGAGATAGATGGAGCTAGAGTAGAAATAGAGATATGATTTATGCAAGTTATTTTCATATAGATGAAAGAGAGAAGAATGATAAAATATTAACAATAGGTGAATCTGTGTTTAGGTACACAAACATATGTTTCTTATTTTTCCAACTGTTTTAAAATTTTAAATTACCTCAACATTTTAAAAAGTTAAAAAAGTGATCTGCAGGCTGAGTGCGGTGGGGTGGCTCATGCCTGTAATCCCAGCAATTTAAGAGGCAGAGATGGGTGGATCATGAGGTCAGGAGTTCAAAACCAGCCTGCCCAGCATGGTGAAACCCCAACTCTACTAAAAATACAAAAAATTACCCGGGCATGGTGTAGAACACCTGTAATCCCAGCTACTCAAGACGCTGAGGCAGAAGAATTGCTTGAATCTGGGAGGTGAAGTTTGCACTGAGCTGAGATAGTGCCACTGCACTCCAGCCTGGAGACAGAGCAAGCTGTGTCTCAAAAAAAAAAAAAAAAAAAGATCTGCAGAGAAGTAAAGGTACATGCTGTCATTGTAATTATCAGTATAACCAAGAGACAAAACTAAAAAGAAAATTTTTAGTAAGGAGATGAGTTGGGAGGGTGATATCACTGATTTAAATCCACATCTATTCTAGCAGGAGGTTAAGAAGAAAAAAAAATAAACCTCTAAGCTCTAAACTCTAACAAATCAAAACCAAATCACAACATCACCATATTTTGGGGTATCAGTGTTTACAGCCAAAGAGCCGCTCTCTTTCAGAAGCAGCAATATGAATGGGAAAGATTTAGACAAGGCACTACTGCATTTCACTGAATCATTATTATAAATCTAAATATATACACATATACTCAAAAGCAATCAAACTGTTCTGAACGATGGTGGTGGCCATGGAGACAGAGAGATGTGAATTATTTGAAATGTTTGGGAAACTACATTGATAGAAATTAGAAGCAATGAGTAAAGCAAAATCAGGCCTCTGACTGGGGAAGCTGGGAGGTGAATGGTATGACTCTCTAAGTTGGGAAACACCACAGAAGACATATGTGAAGAGAAATAAAACAATTTAGTATTCAATCTACAAAGTTTCTGCTATGTTTAAGGACAGGTATTTCTTTTAGGAAGTTAGTAATATAGTTTGATGTCTTTTCATGTCCGAATCTCATGTTTAATTTTAATTTTCAGTGCTGGAAGTGGGGCCTGGTGGGCGGTGTTTGGATAATGGAAGTGGATCCCTCATGGCTTAGTGCTGTCTTCATGTTGGTGAGTTCTCATGAGATCTGGTCATTTAAAAGTTTGTGGCCCCTCTCCACCCAACTTTCTCTCTCACTCCTGCTTTTGCCATGTGCAGTGTCAGAGAACATTTTGCCTTCTACCATGACTGTAAGCTTTCTGAGGCTTCCCTAGAAGCAGATTTTGGCATTATGCTTTCTGTACAGCCTGCAGAATGATGAGCCAATTAAACCTCTTTTCTTATAAATTATCTAGTCTCAGGAATTTCTTTATAGGAAAGCAAGAATTGCCTAATACAGAAAAATGGTGCTGATGAGTAGGGCATTGCTATAAAGATACCTGAAAATGTGGAAGAGATTTTAGAACCGAGTAATGGGCAGAGGTTGGAAGAGTTTGGAGAGCTCAGAAGGAGATACGAAGAGGAGGAAAAGTTTAGAACTCCTTAGAGAACTGGTTAAATGGTTGTGATCAAAACGCTGATGGTAATATGGACAAGTGAAGTCTAGGCCAAAGAGGTCTCACATGTAAATGAGAAAATTACTGGGAACTAGAGCAAAGGTCACATATGTTATGCCTTAGCTTGGCTAAGAGAGCTTGGCTGCATTCTGTTGTTGCTGTAGGGATCTGTGGAAGTTTGAACTTAAGAGTAATAATTTAGGGTATCTAGCAGAAGGAATTTCTAAGCAGCAAAACATTCAAGATTTGACCTGGTTGCTTCTAACAACACACACTCAGATCTGGGAGCTAAGAAAATGGTGTAAAGCTGGAATGTATATTTAAAAGTTAAGCAAAGCATTAAAAATTTGGAAAATTTGCAGTCTGGCCAAGTGGCAAAGAAAGAAAAAGCTTTTTCAGGGGAGGAATTGAAACAGACTGTGGAGCAACTACTTATGTAAAAGATTTATGTAAATAAAAAGGAGCCATGTGCTAATATCTAAGACAACAAAGAAAAGGTCTCAAAGGTTTTTGGGAGACCTTTGGGACAGCCCAGAGGCCTAGAAGGAAATAATGGTTTTGTGGGCCCATCACAGTGGCTCTCTTCCCTCCTCAGCCTTGGGACACTATTCCTTGCCTCCTGGCAGCTTCAGCACTAGGCAGGGCTCAACGGGGAACAGGTGCAGCTTAGAATGCCACTTTGGAGAATACAAGCCATAGCCTTGGTGACTTCCACATAGTGTTAAGCCTCTAGGTGCACAGAATGCAAGAGTGAAGAACGCTTGTCAACCTCTGCCTAGATTTCCGAAGATGTATGAGAAAGTCTGGGTGCCCAGGCAAAAGCCTGTTGCAGGATTAGAACCTTCACAGGGAACCTCTACTAGGGCAGTTCCAAGGGGAAATGAAGGATTGGAAGCCCACACAGAGTCCCCTATGAGGCACTGCATAGTGGAACTGTGAAAGGAGGGTCGTCATCTTCCAACCCCAGCAGCTCGCATCCTGTATCTGGAAAAGCCACAGCACTCAACAACCTGTGAGATCAGCCTAGGGTGCTGAACTCTGCAAAGCCACAGGGACAGAGTTGCCCAAAGTCTGGGGAGCCCATCCCTTGCAACAGTGTGCTCTAGATGTAGGATATGGAGTCAAAGGAGATTATGTTGGAGTCTTAAGATTTAATGAGCAAGCCAGGCATGGTGGCTCACGCCTGTAATCCCAGCACTTTGGGAGGCCGAGGCGGGCAGATCACGAGGTCAGGAGATCAAGACTATCCTGGCTAACACGGTGAAATCCCGTCTCTACTAAAAATAGAAAAAATTAGCCAGGTGTGGTGGCGGGCGCCTGTAGTCCCAGCTACTCGGGAGGCTGAGGCAGGAGAATGGCGTGAACCTGGGAGGCGGAGCTTGCAGTGAGCCGAGATCGTGCCCACTGCACTCCAGCCTGGGCAACTGAGCGAGACTCTGTCTCAAGAAAAAAAAAAGATTTAAGGAGCAGATCTTCCCTGCTGGGTTTCAACTTTGCATGTGGCCTCTAGCCATTTTCTTTTGGCCAGTTTCTCCCTTTTGGAACAACAGTGTTTATTCAGTGTCTATACCTCAATTGCAGCTTGTTTTTGACTTTACAGGCTCATAGGTAGAAGGGAATTGTTTTGTCTCACATGAGACTTTGGACTTTTAAGTTAAAGCCGGAATGAGTCAAGACTTTGGGGGACTATTGGGAAGACATGATTCTATTTTGCAATGTCAGAGAACAGTAAGATTTGGGAGGGGCCAAGAGCAAAATGATATAGTGTAGATATGTTTCCCCACCCAAATCTGATGTTGAATGGTAAACCCCAATGCTGGAGGTGCCATCTAGTGGGAGGTGTTTGGATTATGAGAGTGGATCCCTCATGGCTTGGTGCTGTCTTCCTGATAGTGAGTTCTTGAAAGATTTACTCATTTAAAAATGTGTGGCACCTTCTCCCCCACTCTCTTTCTCTTGCTTCTGCTTTTGCCATGTGATGTGCCTGCTCCCCCTTTGGCTTCCACCATGACTGTAAACTTCCTGAGGACTCCCCAAAAGCGGAAGTCGGCATTATGCTCCCTGTACAGCCTGCAGAACTGTAAGACAACTAAACCTCATTAAAAAAATAATAAATTCTGCAGTTCCAGGTATTTACAGTAATGCAATAATAGCCTAATACAGTTAGGTATATGGATCTGGAGCTCAAATGAAATATTTGATTTGGAAAAGTAGATTCTGGAATCAGCAGCAGCAGAAAATGTTTACATAGGGAGCATGTAGTGTAAGAAGCATGTAGTGCTTAGTATTATCCTTGGAGTTAGGCTTTCTGGAATTGAATTTTGGTCCCCTCATCCTAGATGAACGTCCTTGGAAAAGTCATTTAACAACTTTTTATCTCTGTCATGTGTAAATGGCAACTAATAATAGTGTCTACCTTTTACAATTATTGTGGCTAGTCAGTATAAAAAGCATTAGAAAGTTTCATTCTTTTTGTTTTCCCAGATGACACTTCTTTTATTTATTCTTTAATTTTAATTTTTAATTGACAATATCTGTATATATGTATGGAATAAAATATGATGCTTTGGTATATTTTACAATGTGGAATGATAATTTAATCAGGCTAATTAACAAATCCATCACCTCGTATACTTATTTTTGTGAGGTGAAAACATTTAAAATCTATTCTTTTAGCAATTTTGAAATTGAAAATGCATTATTATTGTTAGCCAATATTTTGTGCAATAGATCACTAAAGCTTATTTCTCCTAACTGAACCTCTGTAACCTTGTATCAGCATCTCCTTTTTCCCATCCACCCCACCATTCTTCTTTCTACATCAATGAGTTAAACATTTTTAGATTCCACATATAAGTGAGATCATGTGGTTTTTGTCTTTCCATACTTGGCTTATTTTACTTAGTAGAATGTCCTCCATGTTGCCATAGAATCATGTTGCCACAAATAATATTTTCCTCTTTTTAAAGGCCAAATCATATTTCATTGTGTAAATAGAATGCATTTTCCTTATGCATTCAACTGATCATGGATACCTAGATTGCTTCTATATTGTAGCTATTGTAAATAATGCTGCAGTGAACATGGGAGTGCAACTATCTCTTTGGCATACTAATTTCAATTCCTTTGGATATATATGCACAAAAATTGGGTTGCTGAATCATATTGCAATTTTTTTTTAGTTGCCCAAGTAATTTCTGTACTGTTTTCCATAATGGCTAAATACAATCCCATCAACAGTAAACAAAATTCCCTCTTCTTCAACTCTTTCCAACACTTATCTTTTGTCTTTGGTACTAGCCATTCTAACAGGAATGAGGTGATATGACATTGTGTTTTAAATTTGCATTTCCTCCAGTGATTAGTGGTGATAAGTCTTATAAATATATATATATGTTGGCTATTTGTATTGCATTTAAAAAGTGTCTTTTTAGGTCCTTTGCACATTTTTTAAATTGGGCACTTGTTTTCTTGCTAACAAGTTGTTTGTGTTTCTTATGCATCTTGGATAATAACCATTTATCAGATAGAAAATTTGCAAATATTTTCTCCCATTCTGTAAATTACCTTTTCATTCTGTTGATTGTTTCCTTTGCTATGCAGAAGCTTTTTAGTTTGATGCAATCTCATTTATTTGTTTGCTTTTGTTGTCTGTGCTTTTGGAGTCTTGTCTGAGAAATCTTTGCTCACAGCAATGTCGTGAAGAGGTTCCCCTATGTTTTATTATAGTAGTTTTACAGTTTCACATGTTACATTTAAGTCTAAAATCAATTATGAGTTGATATTTGTATATGGTGTAGATGAAACTCCAATTTTTTTCATCTACCTGTTGCTATCCATTTGTCCCAACATTTTTTGTTGAAAAAAAATATTCTTTCTCCATTGCATGTTATTGGCAGCTTTGTAAAAAAACAGTTGACCCTAAAAATGTGGGCTTATTTCTGCACTCTCTATCCTCTTCCATTGGACAATATGTCTGTTTTAGTTTAGTACCATGACTTGTTGATTATTATTGCTTTGTAGTTTATTTTAAAATAAGATAATATGATGTCTCTGGCTTTGTTATTATTGCTCAAGATTGCTTTGGCTATTTGAGGTCTTTTGTGATTTTTTATACAAATTTTGGAATAGTATTTTCTATTTCCATGAAAAATATGACATTGAAGATTTGATAGAAATTACACTGAATTCACAGATCACTTCGAATAGTACAGACTTTTTAACAATATTAATTATTCTCATCCATGAACGTAAGATATCTTCCATTTTTTGTGTCAACTACAATTTATTTCACCAATGTTTTACAGTTTTCAGTATATGGATCTTTCACCTCCTTTGTTAAATTTGCTCCTAATAATTTTATTTATGTTTGTATTTATGCTATGTTAATGGATTTATTTCTTTACTTTTTAAGATAGTTTGTTATTAGGGTGGTAAAAATGCTACTGAATTTTGCATGTTGATTTTGTACCCTGAAACTTTACTGAGTAAATTACTAATTTGAATAGTTTTTGGTGGCTTCTTTAGAGGTTTATATATATATATAATCTTCTTATCATTAGGAAATAGGGTATTTCACTTTTTTTTTTCTCTTTTAGCATGAGAAAAAAACATAAAAAACCCAACTCTTGCCTTATTGCTCTGGCTAGAACACTAGAATTACATTGCTATAGTAAATAGAATTGCCTAGCATAAGCATCCTCAGCTTGTTCCAGATTTTAGAGAAAAAGGTTTCAAAATTTCTTTGATTGCTATGATGTTAGCTGTGGGTTTATTATATATGCTCTTTATTGTGTTGAAGTACATTTTTTCACCCTTTATTTGTTCAGAGATTTTATCAGGAAGGGATGTTGAATTTGGTCAAATGCTTTTTCTGCATCTATTGAGAAAATCATACGTATTTTATTCAGTTAATATGATGTAGCAATTTTTTTTGATTTATGTATGTTGAAACATCCTTGCGTCACAGAAATCCCAGTTGATCACGGTGAATAAAATATTTTTAATGTGTTGTTGAATTATGTGGTAGTATTTGTTGAGGGTTTTTGTATTTAGGTTCATCAAGGTTATTGGCCCTTAATTTTCTTTTCTTGTTGTTTCATTGTATGGTTTAAAGCCAGATCTTAAAGATTAGGGTAATTCTGGCCTCATAAAATGAGTTTGGAGAGTTTGAGAAGTATTAGTATTAGCTCTATTTTAAAAGTTTGGCAGAATAGCATCATGAAGCCATCTAGTCTTGGCCATTTCTTTGATGGTAGGTTTTTAAAAATTTATTAATTTAATATTCTTAGTCATTATTTGATTCCTCAGATACTCTATTCTGTCTTCATTCAGGCATACCAGATTGTATGTTTCTAGGAATTTATTCATTTTTCAAGATTATTCATTTTGTTGGCATTTAATTGTTCGTAGTGTTATGAGTACTCTCATAATTCTTTGTATTTCTGTGGTATCAGTTGTAATATCTCCTATTTTGTTTTTGATTTTACTGATTCTTCTCTTTTTTTTTCCTCAGTGTGGCTAGAGATTTGTTTATTTTACCTTGTCAAAGTACCAACTCTTGATTTCATTGATCTTTTCTATTGTCATTTCAGTCTGTATTTCATTTATTTCTTTTCTCATCTTCATTACTTCCTTCCTTTTACTGATTGGACTTAGCTTCGTTCTCCTTTTTCCAGTTCCTTGAGGTGTAATGTTAAGTTTTTTACTTGAGATCTTTCTCTTTTTTTGATGTAGGCATCTATTGCCATAAACATCCCCGCATGCCGTAAATTATGGTGTAGTGTATTTCCAATTTCTTCTGCCTTAGGTTTTTTCTTTAATTTCTATTTTAATTTATCCTGTGACCCATTAGTTGTTCAGAAACATATTGTTTAATTTCCAACTGTCAGTTTTTCAAAATTCCTTATGTTATTGATTTCTAGCTTTATTTCATTTTTGTTAAAGACTATACTTGATATAGTTTTAATATTCTTAAACTTATTAAGACTTGTCTTGTGCTCTAACATATAATCTATAACATAACCATCTGCCCTGGAGAATGTTTAGTTGAGAGGTTGAGAAGAATATGCATTTTGCTGCTATTGGATAGAATGCTCTATACATGTCTGTTAGGTACATTTATTCTAACATATTGTTCAAACCCACTGTTTACCTGTTTATTTCCTGTCTGAATGATCTGTCCATTGTTAAAAGTGGAGTATTGAAATCCCCTAATATTATTGCATTGTAGTCTATCTTACCCTTTAGATCTATTAATATTCGCTGTATTTATTTGCTTTGATGTTGGATGTGTATGTATAATTTGTATGTGTGTATGTGTATTTGTATATATAAAATTGTTATATCTGCTTGATGAATTGACTCCTTTACAATAATATAATGCTTTGTCTCCTTAGCTGTTTTTTTTTAATTAGAGTCTATTGTTTTTAATAACCCTGTTTCTCTGCTTTCTTTTGGTAACCATTTTCCTATAATATCTTTTTTCAACCCTTTACTCTCAGTGTATGTGTGTCCTTAAGCTTAAAGTGAGTCTCTAGTAGGCAGCACCTTTTCACATCTTGTTTTATATGATTTAAAATTAATTCAGTGACTCTGGGTGTTTTGATTGAATTTAATCCACTTACATTTAAAGTAATTACTCACAGGTAAGGATTTACTATGGCATTTTGTTTATTTTTTCCTCACTGTTGTATAGTTTATTTTTTTGTTCTTCTCTTTTAAGCTTACTGTCTTTCTTTATAATTTATTTTCTTTGTATGTGGTATGCTCTGATTCCTTCCACTTTATCTTTTGTATTTCTACTAGAAAGTTTTTTCTTATGGTTAGCATGAAGCTTACATAAAACATATTTTGGTTATAATATTCTAATTTAAGCTAATAGCACCTTAAGTTGAATCACATACAAAGGCTCTACACTTTTATTTGTCCCCTTCGCTGCATTTTATGCTAATTGTCATACTTTATATATGTGTTGTGTGTGTGTGTGTGTGTGTGTTGTGTTGCTCCTAACTACTTATTTATAGCTATAGTTATTTTTAATACCTATTTCTTTTAGCCCTCATACTGGAGTTAAGATTTACACACCACCTTTTCAGTATTGGTGTCTTCTGAATTTGATTAAATGTTTACATGTACCACTGGGGTTTTACTTTCATATGTTTTTATATTGAAACTTATTACATTTTTATTCAAATAAAATAAATCCTTTATTTATTTTAAGGTCAGTCTTATGGTGATGAATTTTCTCAGCTTATGTTGGTCTTCGACTGTATCTATCTTTCATTTCTGAAGCACAACGTTACTAGGTGCCACATTCTTGATTGAGAGTATTTCTTTAAATTAGCTCAGTCTGTTTTTTTCTCTCAGCACTTTAAATATGTTATCGCACTCCTTCCTGGCATGCAAGGTTTCTGTTGAGAAGTCTGCTCATAGCCTTATGGGAGGTTTTTTTTTTTTTTTTTTTTATAAATGATGAGTTTCTTTTCTCTTGCTCCTTTCAAGATTTTCTCTTTGTCTTTGAATTTTGACAATTTGATTATAATGTGTCTCGAAGTATTAATTTTTGAATTTATCCACTTGAAGTCCTTTGAGCTTTCTGAACTTCTATGTTCATATACCTCCCAAGATTTGGAAAGTGTTCAGGCAGTATTTCTTTACACTAATTTTCTGTCTTTTGTATCTCTCTTCTTTTTCTGGTATTCCCATGATTTGTATATGTATATGTTTCATAGTATCCCATGAATCTCTTATGCTTTCTTCACTCATTTTTAATCTTTCTTCTTTTTGTTCTGCTAATCAGCTAATTGCAAATGATCTGCCTTTGAGTTAACAAATCACTTCTTCTGCATGAGCAAGTCGGCTGTTGAAACTCTCTACTGAAAATTTCAGTTCTGTCATTTTATTATTCAGCCCAATGATTTCTGTTTGGTTCATTTTATGATTTCTATGTCTTTATTAAACTTTTAATTTTTCCATACATTCTTTTACTAATTTTAGTTAGTTGCCTATCCATATTTTCTTGCATCTTGTTGAACTTCCTTAAGACGATTATTTTAAAATCTTTTTTTTAGGTAACTTGTATATCTTCATTTCTGGGGGTCAATTATTGGAACTTTATAAATTTCCTTTGACAATGTCATGTTTGCCTGATTCTTTATTATCTGTGTAGTCTTGCATTTGAAAAAACTCTTTTTCAGTCTTTACAAACTTGTTTTGTCAAGTAAAAGTCTTTTCCTGTAAGTATGCAGGCTGATGTGATTGCCTCTGGTATCATAGTTGACTGGAGTTGGATCTAGTTCACGTGGTGGTCACATGGTCATCGTCACATGCTGATGCTGGGTCTGGAGTTGAGACTACATTTGGTGATCCTATTCCCAGGAGCTCTAGTGGGTGTGTGTTCTATTTAGTCCTTGGGTGGACTGAACTGTCTCCAAAACATTGGTCTGTGGGGCTCATTCTGATACAAGGGTCTGCTTCAGTGTTTGAAGACAGTGGACTTGTTATTAGGTCACCAGGAGGGGACCCTTTGGGTTGCCGAAAGAGTTGTGAACTGTCCATGCTCTTCTGAAACATGGCTGAGATGGGCTGGAATGGAATCCCAAGGCTCCTAAAACAAGATTTTGCCTATAGATGGGTGCAGAAGAATTCCTGCTGTTATGTAAGCATATGAGTGAAGGACCTATTATTCCACTATCTTTGGAGAAAGTTCCACTTTCCGAGCATGTGCTCCATGAAAATTAGCTCTTATTATTGCTTCTAGAATTACTATAAACTGACCAAAGGGGAAAAATCTATTTGTTATATAATACCACTTAAAGAACAAGCACAGAAAGAGACACCCACAAAGGAGATTGAGTACAAATAAGAGAAAATTCCAGAAAGGGGGCAGAAAATATAAATTAGAAATCAGAAAATAATCTAAAATCTATCATCTCAGAAATAAAATACAGATCGTTCAAGACTGAGATAATAACATAAGAAAAACCTGAAGTCGTAAATGGGCTTTAAAAATAAAATTATTATTACTTAACATTCATTCACTAGAGGGATACACAGGTTACCTTTTGAATATTTGAAAATAAGGAAATGAAAGAGAGAAATAAATATATACACAAAGGTTAGCATCAAGCGAGTATACCAGCGAGCATAACCTTTTCTCTACATTGAACTTTTCTCTAAGCTAATTTGGAATGGCTTTTGAGTGACTAGATTCTTCCTACATGAGGTATAGCATTTTGCAATTTCTGGCAGTGGAGATGACTTCTTTCAAATGAGGAATTTGTTATATATTTCGTCTTCGAGTCAACATATCGCTTTATGAATGGGAATTGAATCCACCTAACCATATCAGCATGAACATAGGTTTCTTACTTTAGGTGTATAAAGAGACTATTGTTATTCTTTTGAGAAACATCATGCTGTGCACTTTTTCTGTATATGTTTTAAAAGCATATGGGCATGCTGTCAGCACTGTTCTGTTTCAAAGCTGGATTCACTTTGTAAATGTTATAACTGGCCATACTAATGGTTTTGTGTTGCATGTGGATGTTGGAAGTGTTGCAGAGATAATAAGGGGGCTCTGATGAATTAAGCATATGTGTTCCTGTGGGGTGATGGAAATAGAATAGAATCATAATGAAATTTCAACCCCGCAGCTGTATTTCACCTATAACACTCTGTTCATAGGATTTTTCTCTTCCTTAGGCTTCTAACTAGCTGAAAGGGATATAGAAGATAAGCTTTCTAAGACAGAAACTTTAATTTTCACTGAATAAAATCTTTCATATTTAGAAGTATATATAAATAGTAAAAGTTTTGCTTTTTAAAGAGTTAGGCATCTTACCTAGCATTATTTTATATAACAACATGCTACAAATATGTTAGCATATGTAATGATCCTCTTAATATAGAAAGAATTTTGTGTAGTAGTATAGGGCTTGTTTTCTAGGCAAAATATGAAAAATTATTCTCTGCTAATTTTAATCTCTTTTTCACAATACAAACTATTGTCTAGTAGTATAACTTTCTGATATTTGGAAGTTAATGCTACAAATAATGAGAATTTGGTTTTAGGGATTTGGTTAAATGGTACCCAAAGAATAAAATGTAGTGGATTAAAATACTTAAAATAATTGATGATCCTTCCCTAATTAGAAATGTTATTGTAAATATCAAAATTACACCGCAATAAATCACTTGTCTACAAGATCAAGATTATATGATTACTACCTGTCCTTAACTCCCTTTGCTGGAGAGATTTGTCCATATCTACCTACGGCTTATTCTCACATAGCTCATAGAGTTTATCCTGACCCTATTGTCAGGCTCTGTAAGGTGATTTTCTCTGGCCAGTAAGACAGGAAAGGAAGTAACTTATGCCAGTTCTCTTAGACTTTACCATCCACCACATGAATGTCATGTTTCAAATACGGGCTTCTCCTTCAGTCTGCAACTTGTATGAGAAAATTAAAAAAAAAAAATCAAAACACCATAGAGGAGGAGCAAATTAAAAAAAAAAATGACACCATGAGAAAATTAAAAAAAAACTCACCATACTAGCTTTAATATGAAGAAGGAACAAACTTTGATTGTCAGTAAGATTTCTTACTACAGCAAAGCTAATATAATGTCTTGTTAAAATTTTTATTGTCTGTTCCAAAAATAAATCAATAAGAACTTTGATTAGTAGAAATTATTTCACAATGAGCTCTTCTGGAGTTGTTGCAGAATTTAATCTATATTTACATTCTCAAGGTCTAATAAGCAGCATAACACATAACACATAACAGATAATCAATCATTAACCATTGACTGATGGATAGATGAATGAGTGAATGTATATAAATGAATGAATAAATGGCACATCCAGAAGTAACTACATTATAGTAGGCTCTGAAGATTCAGTAAGAGGTGAATACCCTCAAGGGATCATAAGAGGCTCAAGGAAAATTTTGTAAACTGGTAACACTACATACTAAAAAAACACAAGCATGAAATTTAAAAAGATAGAAAAAAGAAATTCCAAATGAAGTACCTTCTTGCAATTTCTCTCCACTACAGAAATTTTCTTTTCCTAATAGACGCTGCTTTCAGGTTTCTTAGCACTTCCGTCTTTAAACGTGAAAATTTACAACAGCCAATCACACTTGTAAGCTTTTAAAAATTTGTTTTTATAATCAGATGAATGCCATCCTGATTTTCTTTTTTCACTTTCCTAAACTGTCTACAATATTATCTGTGAAAGATAATTATAAAAGTAATAGAAATACAGGAAAACAGTCAATAAATGATATGTAATATACAAACTAGATATTTGCTCCTAGAATGTATGATTTCTGGATATTGCATTCAAAATACATTGATTTTTTGTATATGCTGTAAATTCAGTATAAATAATATATGCTTACCTTATATTGCATATTTTATGTCAAGATATTTTAGATCTTTTATATTTCAATCAAATGTTTGGAAAATTGTATCATTGCTGATGTTCTCTGCATTAGAGGAGTATTAGCGTTTTCACCCAGTCGTGTGGATAAAGGGATGCAAACCTTGTCTAGCATTCCAGAAAATAGTTCCTGCATTTTGGAGCTACATTATCTGCTTCAGTAAATGCTGTCATTCTGCTTGGTTTTTCACTTCAAGTTGTCAGCCGCAAGGAAACCTGGATTAAACTATCCAAACTACAAAGCAGGAAAAAATAATTGAAGCTTTCTGACACTAAAGTTACCGTGTAGTCTTTAATTTGTGAAATGGTAAATATTACCCTCTCCCTTGATCTCTACTGTTTAGAACTCCCAGTGGAGAAAGCAATTGGCTTCATTTGTAAAGCTTCTCTCAAGGCAGGCAAGCTGTAAAATGTACTGCTTTATCAGAATTCTTTAGAGATTTTTATGTGAACACACTTCATTGATTATTAGTTTTCTGATGAGACTTGCTGGAGTGAAGAAGCCTCCCTAGAAAAAGATTCTTGTTCTTTGGAAAATAAAATTATGGTCTGTTAGCATGGAAACAACAATATAGTGAAGGAGAAGTAATGGGAGAAATGGATTTTGCATATAGAGTTTAGTAACCAGTCTTAGCATCAACTGATGGGATGGTGAGGATTTGCTGAGAAATAATTTAGTGATACATTTGAGTGTAAAAATTTGCATTATATGTTCTTCACCTTCATTTACACTTTACTCAAGGGAAATTAGTTTCACAAATTTTCACAAAAGCATTTATACTAAGTAGCTATAATATTTTTAGCATTTGTAGATGAATAATTACAGGACATATGTGGATATAAGATTTTTTAAAAATGTTGATAACTATAGAACTAAAACTCAGATATAAAATGGTACATAATAGAAATCACATATTTTGTTGGTACAGAAAAAATTATCAGTCATAGAGGAATTTATGGAGTATAGTGTAATTCAACTCTCTGTAAATTATAATGCAAACTTTAATGAACCTTTATTGAGCCACAGTTACTTGAAGTTCCTCAGTGTGAATATTTTACATAGAATACACAATAGGAAAGTTAAAGTAGTATGAAATGCATGTTCTTTTATCTGAGACTTATCTACTGCTCTGTCACCACCTAAACATTGTCCTATGCTTCCCGCCTCCTCCTTTAAAGTTGTAATCTATTGAATTACAATGCTGTAATTAATTTAGAACCTCTGGCTGCTGAAACAAAATACTATGCTGATTACTTAGTTGAACCGAGAAAAACTGAATAATATGAATGCAAATATTACCATTTGTAGAAATTAATCATTATCATTCTCTTCTCCTAAATCAGAAATGCACTAAAATAACCCAAGTCTCTTGACAACGTAATTAATTCTATAGAGGATATACAGTGATGAACAACAGACTTGTGAAAATATAGAATGAACAGAAGATTGTTAACAAAGCAATAAGATCAACTACATATCATTGGTATTTTTAGCTCCCTTACTTTTAGGATAGGAGTGGCAAATCTTAGTTTTAAAATGTAAATAACCACCAGAAAAAAATTGAAAATAATATCACAGTTTTATTTTATAGTATAGAAAAATTTGCCAAAGCTAAAGGTATCTTATAAATTTTAGATCCCATATATGGCTTAATTTTTTAATTATAATCTTATGGATTCATTGCATTTGCTACACCACTTTAGCAAGCATCTTTGATGATATGCCTGAGTCTTTACTTCCTCTTTATGTAACTACATTTCCAATTTACTTTTGCAGATTGACTAACCTATGTAAAATATCTAGTATAAAAAATATTCTATACTCTAATACTCCCTGAGCTCTTATAGAATTGAAATGTACATATAGGATCAGACACGTGCAAGGATTACATGCATGTGCCTCTCATGAAGTAATAATGTCAGTATTTTTATTTTAATGTAAAGAAAAGAGTTTATGGTTTTACTTTGAAGTACTTTATTCTAATAAACTACTTTCTGTATTATTTTATTTATAAGATACATTTTTACTTGTTTCACATATTTATCTTGTAAATATCTTCTCTGTGTAAGCTCTTCAAATAAAAGTAAACACAAAATACAAATATGTTACATAAAATATTGATGGCTCTCTCTATATGAATATTTTGCTAGTCCAGACTATTGATCTCATTCCAACTTGGTGTCAAATAAAACACAGCTCCGGACTTAGTAAGGAGAGACTCTATTCAAAAGGATTATTACAAACTGAAGAAAGAGGCCGGGCGCGGTGGCTCACGCTTGTAATCCCAGCACTTTGGGAGGCCGAGGCGGGCGGATCACGAGATCAGGAGATCGAGACCACGGTGAAACCCCGTCTCTATTAAAAATACAAAAAATTAGCCGGGCGTGGTGGCGGGCGCCTGTAGTCCCAGCTACTCGGAGAGGCTGAGGCAGGAGAATGGCGTGAACCCGGGAGGCGGAGCTTGCAGTGAGCCGAGATCGCGCCACTGCACTCCAGCCTGGGCGACAGAACAAGACTCCGTCTCAAAAAAAAAAAAAAAAAAAAAAAAGAAAGAAACTATGAAATTCGGGAGAAGGCTCTGACCATAAGATCTGTGTCTTAATTGTTTGTAAAAAGTGTTTTCTGTTGTTTTAAGTATAGAGACGGGTAATTAAGGCTAGAAACAATCAAATGTGAGAAAGTAAAATGGATTTAAAAAGTGAAATAATTTGATAGTATATTAGAAAGAGTTTTACCTGAGGCCAGCCTATCCTCAGAATGGACTATATGCTGACTCAGGCTGAGGGGAACTTTAGTTCAGTGGTCTGGAGGAAAGAGAGAAGCTTAACCAAAGTTTGATTAACAAGCATTTTGTACCCATTGATCAGTAGAGACAAGCAGTTCCACTAATCATTTATAAGGTCAAGAAAGAGAATTTTAAAGGTCCCCGTTTAGACTTGTCATAGGTAAACCGTGGAGGCATCTAAGAATCTTATTTAAGTAATATGGAGAAGGATGGTTCTCTGCAGTAAGCTATTCTTTGGAAAACAAAGGGTGGGAAAGTTTCTTAACTTGCACTGCTGTTCAAAATTATAGGGCAAAAAAGAAATTCAACATTATCGGCAGTCACCATTTTAAAAACTTGTCCTTTATTGCAGCTTTATAATCTCTTTACCATCAATTTGTCACAACGCAGGAAATAATGTTTTAAAATGCATGGAATTTGTGGATTTATTTCTGAGCTTCTATTTCATTGTTCTATGTGATCATTTTTGTGCCAGTACCATGCTGTTTTGATTACTATGGGTTTGTGGTATATTTTGAAGTCAGGTGGTGTGATGCCTCCAGTTTGTTTGTTTTGTTTTGTTTATCTTGTTCAAGATTGCTTTGGCTATTTGGGGTCTTTCGTGGTTACATACAAATTTTAGGATTGTTTTTTCTATTTCTATAGAAAATCATTGAAATTTTATTATAGATTGCATTGAATCTGTAAATCGCTTTGGATATACAGACAATTTAACAATATTAATTCTTCCACCGCATAAACACTGGATAGCTTTCCATTTTTTTGTGCCTTTTTCAATTTATTTAATCAATGTTTTATATTTTTCTGTGTGTGTGTCCTTCATCAGTTTAGTTAAATTTATTTCTAAATATTTTATATTTTTGGTAGGGTTGTTTTCTTGATTTTTGTATAGTTCATTGTTAATGTATGGAAATGTTACTCTATGATCCCAGAATCCCACTACTAGATAAATAATCAAAAGAAATGAAGTCAGTTTGTCAAAAATATATCTGGACTCCCATGTTCATTACAACGTTATTCACAATAACTAAGGTATGGAATCAACCTAAGTTCCGATATATAAATGGATAAAGAAAATGTGGTATATACACAGAATAGAATATTATTAAGCCTTAAAAATGGAGGAATCCTGTCATTTGCAATAACAGGAATGAACCTGGAGAACATTATGTTACACAAACTAAGTCATGCATGAAAGGAGAAATGCTGCATGATATCACTTACATGTGGAATCTAAAAAAGTTGAACTCATAAGTAGAGAGTAAATGGTGCTTACCAGAAGCTGGGAGTGGGGCTGGTTGGAAAAAATGATGGTCAAAGGATATAAAATGCCAGTTTCATAGAATAAATAACTTCAAAAAATCTAGAGTACAAAATGGTAACTATAATTAATAATTATTATATTTTAAAAATTTTCTAACAAAATAGATTTTAAGTGTTCTCATTATAAAAAATGATAAATGTGAAATAATACACATGTTAATAAGCAATTGCACCATGTATATATACTTCAAGCTAACATGTACATGATATATACAAATTTTATTTGTCGATTAAAAATGTAAATAAAATATTTTTTAGAATAAGATGATTCATATTTAATGTGGAAATATTTCCAAGATGTATTATTACACAAATAATATACATTTCAAAACAATATGAAAAATACAATTTTAAAAAATGCATGAGCCGGGCGCGGTGGCTCACGCTTGTAATCCCAGCACTTTGGGAGGCCGAGGCGGGCGGATCATGAGGTCAGGAGATCGAGACCATGATGAAACCCCGTCTCTACTAAAAAATAGAAAAAATTAGCCGGGCGTGGTGGCGAGCGCCTGTAGTCCCAGCTACTCGGAGAGGCTGAGTCAGGAGAATGGCGTGAACCCGGGAGGGGGAGCTTGCAGTGAGCCAAGATTGCACCACTGCACTCCAGCCTGGGCGACAGAGCGAGACTCCGTCTCAAAAAAAAAAAAAAAAAAAAAAATGCATGAAAATCCAAATTATACATTTTATAGATGTACATACAATGTTTAAAAAAATAGCTTTGAATTATTTTGTCCTAATTGCATATATTAAGAATGAGTGCTAACTGTTTAAAATATAAAAACACTGTCAACAACTTTATACTCACCAACAGAGGAGTGAATAAATTCAACATAGTATTTATATATAAGAACTAAAATCATGTGGAAGAAATGTGTTTTAAATATATATGTACATAACTTTAAAGTTTTCAAATTATAGTATTATGTAGAAGTATAAAAATCATGTGAAAAAATGTATCTTTAAAATACATTGAAGACCTTAAAAACAAATTTATCAAATGATAACTAAGTTCCAGTTTTTATAAAGCAGAGAATTACACCAAACTATTAAATATTGTTATGAGATTTTTATGTTGCGATTTTTTTCACTATAGAACTTTAGATAATTTTAAAAATGTAAACTTAACTGCATATCATAGTGAATCCACAATAATAATGGCTTTCGTGTGTCATAAAAAATATATTAACTGAAATGAGATTTTTTCACGTAGCTGAAAATGTAAGGATGAAACCAATATTTGCCTTAAGTTTAGAGTTGGAATTGGTCTATAAGAGTGTTTAAAAAACTGGTTTAAAAATTTTTGAAATATTTTCTATAGAGAATAAAAACACCTATTTAGAATCTTTCAGGTTTATAAGTAAAATGACAACTCAATAATGTTTATTTCTCTTGTACTCCACATGCAATTTCTCTCTTCTCTCAACCCTTATGGCACTTTTTTGCCCTCCACTTAAGAAATGTTTCATATTCATTCTTGTATTTTGCATATTTACATACTACTATTTTCTTTATTAGACTGCAACTTCTTGAGAATGGTGTAATGGAGAGAAAATTGACTTTAAATTCCAGATATGAATCTTACTAACTGAATTTACCTCATTAATACAGTTTCTTACCTATAATTATATCGTGTGGACTGGAAATAAGTGATGATAGTAACACAGATGGAAAATGTATAAATACTTGAAATATAAAGTAACTTGGATCATCATTTGTACATTTTCCTTGTTTTGCTCTACATTTTTTTAGTCACACAAAAATAATTTGCACTGACTTTCTAAAGGTCAAAAATATGACAATGTCACCAGGAGTGAAATAACAGATAGACATAAATTACCATGGCTCATTACAAAATCAGTCTATTTGTGATTTTCAAAATTAATCATGTTTGATAAGCTTTAAGAAGCAATACTCATCTAATAAAAGTAAATAACAATTATCTGTATTGCAATGCAAAAGAAGAAATTGAAATTGTTGCATGATATAAAGAAGTACAATCTACATTAGACAACTTTCCCAATAAAGATTTAATCTCTAATTTTTGAGCCTGATAATTAGCACATATGCATTCATAAAATCAATCCTTATTTTATTATTTTACTTTTTAAATCTGTTACAAAAATAATCACTGAAAATTTTTGTTTGATTATTCATATATGTACGTATATAGATAGATATATGTACATACATATGTGTGCTTGGTTTAGACGTTTATATCTCCTTTAAAATTCATATTGTTGAAACTTAATTGCCAATGTAGCAGTATTAAGAGATGAGGCCTTGAAAAGGTAATTAAACTATGAGGGTGGAGCTCTCATAAATGGGATTGGATTCCTTTATAAACGGCTTGGCAGAGGAAGTTTATTGCTCTTGCCCTTCTGCCTTCCACCATGAAGACATAGCATTACTCCTTTCTGGAGGATGCAGCAACAAGATGCCATCTTCGAAACACAGAGCAACCCTCACTAGACAATGAAACTCGCGGACACCTTGATCTTGGACTTCTAATCCTCCAGAACTGTGAGAAATACATTTCTGTTTTTACTAAATTACCTTGTCTCAGTTATTTTATTATAGCAGTACAAACAGACCAAGACTATGCACACACACACAGAGACACAGACACACACATACACACACACACACACACAAACACACACTTACACACTCCAGCTAATTAAAAAGTCTATGGAAAATGTGTATTATGAAGAAAAAACCACGCATGGATTTCTAACTATTTGCATCAAAATAAATCCATAATAATTTTTTTATAATATGTCCAAACAGGATGTAGTTTGAGGCTCTGAGAAAGATAAAACATCAGTTTGAAAAAAGCTATTATCAGAGGAAAATAAATTCTACTTAAATTGAAGAATGCAAAAGAATGATGAAATTATTGATGCATTTCAGGTTTAAAAGGATATTGCTCCAAGGAAATAATCAGTTTACAAATTGATAACTCATTTTAGGAAAGGATGAGACAATGTTGAAGATAAACCCTGCAGAGACAGACCATCCACATCAATTGTAAAGAAAAGATTTATCTTGCTTGGTTCCTAATTGAAGAAGACAATTAACAGCACAAACAAAAGCCAATGCCATAGCTATCTGAATTTGTTGAATGTGCAGAATTATGACTGAAAAATTAAGGTTGAGCAAACTTTCCACTAGACAGATGTCAAAATTCCTGTGCCCAGATCAAGTGAAAATAAAAGCAGAGCTTTCAATGAACATTTTAAATAAGTGGAATCAAGATTCTAAAGCATTTTTTTCAAATTATTGTAACAGCAGATGAAACGTGGCTTTACCAGTACAATTCAGAAGACTAAGCACAATCAAAGCAATGGCTACCAAAAGGTGAATTGGTTCACTGAAACCCAAAGCAAACCAGCCAAGAGGAAAAATCATGGCCACAGTATTTAGGGATGCTTAGGACATTTTGCTTGTCGATTTTCTTGTGTGTTAAAGAAATAACATCTGCTTATTGAGAGAAAATTAGCCAAGCTTTAGCAGAAAAGTGTCCAGGTAAGTTTCACCAGAAAGACCTTCTCCACCATGACAATGCTCCTACTCATTCCTGTTATTAAACAAGAGCAATTTTGTGAAAATTTTTATGGGAAATCATAGGCATATATGTTTAGTCATATTTGGCTCCTTTTAAGTACTTTTTGTTTCCTAATCTTAAGAAAATTTTTTGAGGGCACTAATTTTTCTCAGTTAATAATTTTAAAAAGACTACATTGACATGGGTAAATTTTCAGGACTCTCAGTTCTTCAAGGATGGGCTAAATGGCTGGTATCATTGTTTACAAGTGTTTTGACCTTTATGAAACTTATGTTTGGAAGTTAAGCTTCTGTTTTTAATGTCCATCTTTTCATTTCATTTCCATGAACTTTTTGAAGTCCTCTTGTGTATATATATGTATATGCACATATATCCATATGTGTATACATATACATATTTATACATATATGTACATGTACATATATGTATATATGACAGCTTTAAAATTTACATATGTGTTTACTATTTTAAGTTAATGGTTTATTATTTGTATTTCTTGTATATTACTTAGATACTAAACATTTAGGAAATATAATTTGAAACACTCTGCATTGCATTCTGATAAAATTTTAGCATTTTGCATATGTATCACTAGACGATTTATTGAGCAATAATTATATATTCAACTTTATGTATAGCACTTGATGTATTTGATTTTGTTTATCCTCACAACAACAGGAGCTTCATTTTTCAGATCAATCAACTGAGGATAAAAGAGTTTACAACGTATTTCTTAGTTTAGCAGGCTAATAAATGCCAAAGCTTAGATACATGTAAGTCCTAGTATGCTTAGTATCAAAATGTGTGACATACTCTACAGATATACATACAAACACATCAAATTTAATTGAATGTGAATATAATTATCATTAATGTTTATCCATCTATATATTATACCCACATGGAACATAAATATTTATGTATATTTCTCATATGAGTTTCCATATCTATATATAGATAGTAGTCAGGCAGGAAATATATTTCCATCTTCATGTTTAAAATAAATTCACATAAAATATGGATGACTATAGAATTATTTACATATTCAAGGTATTTAGTTATAAAAATATATGTCAATACAACAAAATTACTTGTGGCTTTAAATTTCCCATTTAAAAAATATAATGCCTTACTCAGAAAAATCAATTTGTTAATGTAATTCATTCCATTTGCATGCTTATGTCAGAGTCTCATGCATGATAATGAAAAGAAAATGTACACATTGAAAAAGAAAGTACAGCAGGCTTTATGTCATAATCTTGCAATGAAAATAAAATACCAATGTTTGTTAAAAAACAAATTTTCATATACTGAACTAATTGTATAAGAATGTTATGTTTCATTATTTCTCTATTTTAATAACAGGACATTCTATTTATAAACTAAATATTTTTCTGTTGAATTGGGACTAATAGGATACACTATAGATACCAGAAATATATTAATACTTAGCAGTATTAGTTAAAATATATTTATAGAGTTTGTATTCTTGGTAAATGTAATGCAAGATAACATATCAAAACAACAGCAAAAAAACCTGCATTCATATAGTTGACTGTTAACTTTGGGGAAAATGTAGTGACTTTTATTATGCATGCACATTTGATGCTGCTTCAAATAAATAAAGTAGTAAGAATGTGAATTGTTCTATATATTCAGATTTTAGGACTATTTACATGCCAGGTGGCTGTGACTTAAAATAATTTTGGATAATTATACAATAAATAAATAGAGACCTATAATTCCATGGATGTTATTTCAAACACAATTAACATAAAACAATTATGAATCTTTTCAAAATTAATGTGGCAGCTCAAGCATTGTTACCTGCAAATACCACACTGCTGTTTTCTTACTGTTAGTTAAAACCAATTTAAATTATCTATAAAAATGGTATGGACATTGGAAATTTCTATAACCTGTAGGATTTTATATACATTTACTTAATTTAAAGTTCTCATTATGCATAGAAATTCCATTAGTTTGTTATATTTTGAGTAAAAAAATGTATTTAGTTAAAAAAGATCTTTAAACAAGTTTTATTTATTTTTTACTATTTGTACTTTACTCTCACAAATTTATCTTAGGAATTACAAACTCCATTGTCATTTTAAGAAACTACAATACATGCAGATATATAAATTCCTTAGTTAATATCTATTGCAAGTGAATTTTTTCAATTAAAAAATACAGTATATTATTCTATTTTGTGAAATATTTTATGCATATTTAAATCGTGCTCAGTACAGTAGCAAATCTAGTAAATAAAATAACAAATTTTTATGTTTAAAATATAGGACATTACTATGTCCATATGGGCTAAAATTTGTATGTTT
Source organism: Hylobates moloch (assembly GCF_009828535.3). Taxonomy (NCBI): domain Eukaryota; kingdom Metazoa; phylum Chordata; class Mammalia; order Primates; family Hylobatidae; genus Hylobates; species Hylobates moloch. The sequence continues at coordinate 116,783,890 of NW_026652279.1, forward strand.
TGCAGGGTATAAAAAGAAAATAGCAACTTATTTATGAATATTTGATTCCTCTTCCCAGAGGAATGTAAATCTTTTAGATAAAACTAGAATATTGATATCTTTGCTTTCTCCCTATCATTAAATTTTTGCCTACATTTTTAGGGCAGACTAAACCCCATTTCCCTAGAAAATCCTTCAAAAAGAATCCATTGAGTCTGGGGGCTTATAATAGTTACGATAGATACGTATATTTTATAAGCATATGCTTCCTATTCCTGTTAGCATTAATCATTTTCTATGGTTTGAATGTGTCCCCTAAAAGTCCATGTGTTATAAACCTTGTTCACAATGCAGCAGTGTTGAGACGTGGGACCTTTAAGACGTGATCGGGTGCTGAGGATTCTGCCCTCATGAATAGATTATTCCATTCAAAGATTGACAGTTCAATGGGTTATTGAGTGAGAGCGTTATTTATGAGAATCAGTTTGTTAAAAAAGCCAGTTTGGCCATCTCTTGTTAGCCCCCTTGCCATGTGATGGCATGCACTACCTCAGTACTTTACAGGGATAGCCACCAGCAAGAAGGACTTCAACAGGTTTAGCCCTTTGACCTTAAACTTCCTAGCTTCCAGAACTCTAAGAAATAAACATATTTTCTTTATAATTTCCTAGTCTCAGGCGTTGAGTTATAACAACAGAAAAAAGACTAAGACATAATCCATTGATACCCGCAGGCTCCCACCAATAGTTCTAAGGTTTGTGAGTTTAGCAAATTCTTGCTTTAGTTTTTAAAGAAAACGTTTAGGTGTGGTCAAATGATAATAGTTAAGAATGAATGAAAAGTTTTGAACCTCTACTCTTGCTCTCTATATTTGAACTATCCTAAAATTTCATACCAATATAAATAGAAAATAGAATAATTGTCTTCACCAAATCAACCATAAAAACATTAATGACAATAATTTTTTGGTGGACTTGCTATGTGTTGGATAATGTGTTAAGTGTTTAATATACAACATATCATTTAATTGTATTTTATATCTTTGTTATCTTACATATATTACACACATACATACACACACACCAATTATATATACTATGGTTTAAAATGTCCTCAACCACTTTGTGAGATGTACCAATATTATGAGATAAAGTTATGATTGTCAAAAGTCATACCAAAGAGGTGTGAAAATAATCACCATACACTAAATCCAGTCACTTTTATGTTTGTCCCTCACCCAAACAACAGGAAAACTTCTTGTTCCTGCTTATTAAATTTGGTTTACAGCCTTCATGAAGCTCTCTATATTCTTTACAAAAAATCTCATATTGCTCTCAGGTCTTTGCTCCTATAGTGTTGAAAAATATTTTGAAGTTTAATATTCTAGCATACTCTAGTTATGTGTTTTCTTATCTTTATCTTATATATAAAACTATGAAATTCTGGAAAAAAGGACGTAGAACTTTTCTATATATCTCTACATGTTTATTATTATGTACAGATTAAGGTATATAATATTAGCAGCATCTTTATAAATAAGAAAATGAGAATAATAAAATTAGTCATTAAACTCTGCATTTTTTTTTTTGAGACAGAGTCTCAGTCACTTTGACTGGAGAGCAGTTGCATAATCACAGTTCACTCAAACCTTGAATTTCTGGGCTCAGGAGATCCTCTAGCCTCAGCCTCCTGAGTAGCTAGGACCAAAGGGGCACACCACCACACCTGGTAATTATTTTTATTTTTAATTTGTAGAGATGGGGTCACACTGTGTTGCCCAGGCTAGTCTCAAACCCCTGGCCTCAAGTGATCATCCTGCCTTGGCCTCCAAAAGTGCTGAGATTACAGGCATGAGTTACTGTGCCCAACCTATACTCTGCATTCTTAAGAATTATGTAAATGTTATCAAAAAAGAGATTATTAGATCTAGTGTAATGCAACAGAACTTTAGATGTGTGGGTAAATACAGAAAGAAACAATGAAAGAACACCTTGAGTAGAAAAAAACTTCCATTAGAATATATTTTTTATAAAATATAGAGAATAAAAGTCTTTCTAGAAGTCATTTTATATGGAAAACATATAAAGTGTGAACAACAATAATATCGTAAAGATCAGATAATGGAGGGCCTCTAAAGCAAGGCAAAATGTTTTAAGCATTTTCTGGTAGGTGATCAAAGTCACTGAAGTAAGTACTTGATCATAGGTGTCAAATGCAGAGGGTGGTGGCTCAGGAAAAGTATCCAAGACAGATAAAAGAAATGTAAATCAGTAAAACCAACCTGGAGCAGCACAGTTGTTTAATCTTGAAGTGGGGAGAGTCTCCATTAGGGGATGCTCTGGTTTCAATATGGTTTGTTTGTCCCTACCAATTAGTTGTTGAAATTTGTTCCTCAGTGTTGGAGATGGGGCCTAATTAAAGGTGTTGGGGTCATGGGGGTAGATTCTTCATAAATATATTAAAGCTCTCCTGGGACAGGGAATGAGGGTTCTCACTCTATTAGTTACCACAAGTGTTGGTTGTTAAAAATAGCCTGACTCTCGCTTCCTCTCTAACCATATGATCTCTACACACACCAGCTCCCCTTTGCTTTCTGCCATGAGTGAAAATAGAATGAGGTCTGCATCAGATGGAGGTGCTGATGCCATGCTTTTTGCAGTCTGCACAACCATGAGCCAACAAAACCTTTTTTTCTTTATCAATTACCCAACCTCAGATATTCCTTTATAGTGACACAAAGTAGACTAAGACAGGCAATTGGCAATAGGAATGAATAAACAATTAGATTATATTCAGGTAAATTTAAAGAATATTTCAAAAATAAAAATTGAATAACTTATCACAGTTTGGATTTAAGAAATGAAGGAAAGTGATGAATCAAATTGAAGTCTATAAGATTATCAAGGGAGCAAAGGTGCTGATAATGGTCAAGAAAAATAAATGTTAATATTTTGAGTACCTAACTTATAATACACCAACTTAAAATTTTCTTTATCAAGAAGTATAATGGATGTATAGAAGAATGCACAAATCATAAGTGTACAGTTTGAGTGATCAGAGAAAACACATTTGTGTAACCGCCACCTTGGCCAAGTAACATTGCCAAACATCCAGCCTTGTGCCCATATCAAATCTCACCTCCACCCTTCTTCTGTAAAGTAATTACTGTCCTGACTTTCATACTACAGATTGATTTGCTCATTGTTAGTCTATAGATAAATTAATATTATATAAATTAATTAATATACTCTTGTGTTTGACTTATTTCAATCAATATTATGTTTGTAAAATTTGGCCACACACACACACACACACACACACACACATATATATTATATAATTTTTAAGGCAAGGTCTGCATCTGCATTCTTTGCTTTTTGTTGTTGTTTTTGTTTTTGTTTAGAGACAGAGTATCCCTCTGTCAACTAGGCTGGAGTGAAGTGGCCTGATCGACTGCAGCCTTAACCTCCTAGGCTCAAACAACCCTCCTGCCTCAGCCCCCTGAATAGCTAAGACTACAGGTATGCACCACCATACATGGCTAATTTTTTAATACAAGTTATTGTAGAGACAAGGGTCTTGCTGCGTTGCCCAGGGTGGTCTCAAACTCCTGGCCTTAAGCTATCTTCCCACCTTGGCCTCTGAAATTGCTGGGATTACAGGCATGAGCCACCACACCCAGCCATCAGTCATATTTTTGCATGGAGCTTCCTTTATTTTATTTTTATTATCACATAGAGCAATTTATATTTTTTCAACTTACTGTCGATCTTTGTTACTTGTGTTCCCATTTATGAAATTGCTATATCATTTATGTGCATAGATGTTTATATTTAACAGAAAATTTCAAATGGTATTCCAAAGTTTGTGTAATAATGTGCATTTTCTATCTGTTCTGTATTAAAATTCCACTTTCCTTTTGAAATGCATTTGCCTTCCTAAATATTTTTTTTTTCTGAGACAGTTATCAGTATTTTTGAGACATACAGAAACTCTGTTATTCTAGGTGTAAGGATAAATCTAGTCCATGATTAGCAGCACATAATGAATTTAGTCCACCACATATAGTTAATATTAAACAATATTAACTATTAACATTAAATATTAAAGGACTAGGTACATTTTTGAAAATTTAAGACTTTACAGTTGAATGATATCCTAACATTCAGTGAAAACTTTCTTTCTACCACTGAGCTTTTTAAAGCATTAAAAAGCAGCTGTCCAGAAGTTCAAAGTATTAAAGGAGGTTGTAAAGAGCTTTGGATCAGCACTGCAGCCATTCACACATGAAATTTGAGAAGGCTTTTGTGGGCTGGATCTAGTAGGTCATTAATTTGGGAAAATTCCAGGGGTTAAGACCAGATGAGTTGTTCCACTTTTTCTGGACCTGCTGCTGATGATAAATGGTTAAGAAGTTCTTGTTTGTTGACATTGTGAGAAACTTCCGTCAGCTTCTGCCTCTCCAAGAGGAAAACTAAAAAGTCCTGTGCATTATGGGTTAAATTTCACACCATAAATAGCTTGGTTAACATTTTGCAATGTGGATTCTTTTAAGTGACAATTTTGCTACATAAGATGATGAAATTTCTAGCTCAGAGAAAAAGAAATTGGTTATCATAGAACTTTAATGAGACTGGTAGGGGTAAGTAACTAATGTACAATGTATCATCATGTTCTTCTAAAGTAGCACTTAATCTAAAAACTATATATAGAATGGGACTCATAAGTCTTTAATATAAAAGTCAATGACTATTGTTACTTAGGGGGAAAAAAGGCATTGGCTTCAAAATGCCAGTGATTTAATGTCTGTGTTAGTGAGATACTAAAGAAAATATTGTTAAACTTCTATAGGAGATAATGTTTGTTTGTAAAATTACAAATATATCGCGTAAATTTCTACAGATTTATAAAAAATGATTATAAAATGTAGCTTAAATAGATAGATATGACAGACCTGTGATTTTTGTCATATTGATTTCTATTAAAAATATACTGCAAGTTCTAATGTCACATTTTCTAAGAATTTTGTTTAGAAACTGCAATTAAATAATTCAGAAATAATTAATTCAGAAGACAACCCATTAAATTATAACCCTCCCCACAGGTTAACTTGGTGCCAAATGTATTGTTTAATTTATCATTCTTAGTATTTTTAGACGGCCTTAAGGCAGGGAATGAAGTAATAATAAATAGGGAATAGTGGATAATTAGAGAAGGAAATGTGGAACAAAATTACTAAGGGCTTTAGGTGAAGTTCATTATTACTATTTAATAGTGCCCAAGAGCATTCGATCAAATTATGGATCAAGTTTTAAAGTGGGCTGAATGAAATCCTTGTGGAGGAGAGTTTTCTGCTTTTTTTTCTGCAGAATTTGGCAAAAGTGTCATAAAATATCTTCAAAATCTCCTTCATAAATCATTTTTTGATCAAGCCTTATGAAGAATAACTTGGAGGAATTGCGTATATGTTTTGCAGTTAAGGAAAACATATTAAGATAAGTGAGATTGCCTAAAAATGAAGAAAGTGGGAGGGAGAGAGTGTATTCGAAGTGTCTGAGGTTGGCAATATACTGTGTGCCCCACATACCGAGACCATTACGTGATTAGGCAGCAAGACACTGCCTAAGCAGTGAGGTGACTGGGTAAGTGGCATATTGTAGTACAGCCTGCAGGCGATTTAATGCACGGGAAAATCTTGCCTTTCTAACTGTAGAGATTTTCTCTTTTCTTTTGGCTCACCCTAGAATATCATATTTCCATTACTATTTCTGAAATAATGGAAATAAACTTTTAAAAGTGTACATGTATAATTTTTTCTTATCTTGTTTCATTTCATTACCATAGTCATGATGCAACCTATAAATACTAACCAGTCCATGTGTTAAAAAGATTTTCCTCACTATTTTGTAAGTAAAGACAGTTTATTTAGGTAATAAGTTAGAGATATACAGTTTCTGTGGGCAGTACACACTAGGAAAGAAACATTTGTGGTTAGTGGAAGGTAAGTGTGTTAGGCTTGCTTATTCAACTGCATGGTTCTTCGTGCTCAGTGACATGGTTGGAAATTCTATTGGGACTAATAATAATAGTCTTAATAATAACAATAGCATGTGCTTACTTCATGAATTTTAGAAAATCCATGCCTTATTTATGTACAACTTGACTAGTAATGTTCATCATGGTACTTGGTAGACTAATTAAAATATTTTGCCTTTAAATAAAATAAATAGCACTATTTCAAATTTTCTCTATAATTGCAACTGCATTGTTTAATATATTCATAAATTGACATGAAATTGATATGAAAATTATTTCATAGTTGTATAACCTGTGGAAAAGATATTTTTGTTACTCAATTAAAATGGTATTATTTTGAGGCATGAATTCTCAAAAGTAAAAAGAGGGCTGGGCGCAGTGGCTCACACCTGTAATCCCAGCACTTTAGGAGGCTGAGGCGGGCAGGATCACCTGAAGTCGGGAGTTCGAGACCAACCTGACCAACATGAAGAAACCCCATCTCTACTAAAAAACATACAAAATCAGCCGAGCATGGTGGCTCATGCCTATAATTCCAGCTACTCTGGAGGCTGAGGCAGGAGAATCGCTTGAATCTGGGATATGCAGATTGTGGTGAGAGATTGTGCCATTGCACTCCAGCCTGGGCAACAAGAGTGAAACTCCATCTCAAAAAAAAAAAAAAAAAAGTAAAAATAGAAAAAAGTGGACAATGGTATTGAGTACAAAATCTTAAGGCTAAATTACTCAACTTTATCCATCTTTTATAAGTTGATAATCAGAGTGATTTGTTCAATGCAATTCCATGATCATTTCTAAAATATTCACCTTTAATCAGATGCTGTGCTAGGACCTGGAGATAGGTTACTAAATCTCAGAACTCCAGGGATCCAAACTAATAGTAAAGATAGATACCTATTCATTTGCTTTTAAATGATATATGTTATAAAAGGTATAAACAAAAGAGGTCATGAAAGAGCAACGGGGGAGGAGAAGGCTTTACAGAAGAGTTCGTGTGTGAGCTGATCTTGAAGGACTTGGTTAATGTTTTTCTCATTGAGAAAGGAGGGCAGAGATTCTAAGAAAGCATTAAAAAAAGATGCAACTCACTCACAGCATTGATGAGGAGTTCAGTTGCTGGAGCATAGGGCACAGATTGAGTAATGGGTGAAACTGAAGATAGGAAGAAAAGGTGGGCCCTAATATCAAAATGTTATAATCCAATTCTAAAAAAAAAGTGTCCATTTATAATGAGAAATATGGGATGACTTTAAAGAGAAAATATCATGAGTTGACTTCCTTTTTTTTTTTAAAAAAAAAGACTTAGATATATATATAAAATGCATTATAAGGTAGAAAGGGGAGTTATAAGAATAGAAATGTGATTATATTGTATCAGATATGAGAATAGATTATATTATAGTCATGGTAAGAAAAATTTGAGCCTAGCGTATAAGATTGGAGCAAAACAACAATTATTAGAGATTTGACAGGTGTTTGTTATAGTCTTTTCAAGACAGACATGATGGTAGTTTGAAGTGAATTTACAGAATCTGAGCATGGATCAGTTGTATAACAGGAGTGGTGGGTCTTGAGGGCAGGTAACAAAGCAAAGAATGACTTGAAGGTTTGAAATTGAAATTCTGAATGGACCTGGATAGCATTTAATGTGATAGGGGAAACTATGAATGAAATATGAATATCTTTATACCACAGGGAGTTGAGTGGGGGGGATGAAGATAGTCAATTCTGAATATCATAAACCTGAAGCACTTCTTAATTATTCAGGAAAATGTGCAAATAATGCTTAATTGATTTTGTATTTAATTGAGTTAAAGGGACAGTGGATAAACAAACCTCAGGAAGTGTGTGTGTGTGTGTGTAACTTAAGATAAAGATCATAAGACTAGATAAGGTTATCTAGGGAAAACAGAAGAAGACAAGGACTTAACACTAGACCTGAGGTTCTCAGATTTTAAAGGTTGGGGAAAGGAAGAAATATCAATAAGAGAACTGAGATGTGTTGATGAGGTATAGAGAAGCTAAAAAAAAAGATCATGAGGGAGAGAATGATTAAATTTTTCAAATGATGAGAGTTTGGGTAAGAAAGGTTTAGTAGAGTTTTGGTGATAAAAGTCAAATTGAAATATGAGGTAGAGAAATGAGAAAGTCAAGATAGCAAATGTAGGTAACATTCTCCAGCTGTTTGGACATGATGGAAAACTGGAAAATGAGGTGAGAGCTAGAGGAGACTGTTGGGACTTTATATTGTTGTTCTATATTATTGCTCCTCCTACACAAATTCAAAGCCAGTTGAGAGTTACATAGGGAATGAAATCAATGAAATGATAATTATTGTTTGGAAACATTGTATTATTGATATATTTTAGATTGGAAGATATGATTAAAGTATGCTTCCAAATGGACTTGTTAACTCTATCTGCTTACCTCAAATCCCACCTCCTCCAGAAAAAAAAAAAGAAAAGAAAAGGGATGAAACTTTGATACAGGGCTCCTGACAGCAGGTTTGAATTGGCAATGCAGACATTCTAAACTGTTGCTTGGTCCTGGTAGGAGAGGAGGAAAATCTCATGTGCTCACAGCCAAATAGATTAGCTCCAACAATCAGGAAGCCAGAGTGAAGATAAGATGCCAGAAATACTGGTCAGGATAATGTATTTTCCCCATCTATACTCAGCATTATATTCTTTTGCCTGCTGGTCATAAATTTTGATCATTAGGGTTCAGTTATACCCTTTGGAAGAATAAAACAAAGTCCGTCCTGGCTATCCTGCTCCTACTTCCATCAGCTGCTTTTAAAACACCAACTACTTCTTGGTTAATTATCCTGGTTCCCAAAGGGGGCAGTGTAGAATCTGCCCTCAGGTGCCAAATACATTAAATTAATTATAATCCCACCATGTACCCAAGGCTGTATATTTACTTTTTATTCCATTATCCATCCCACATATGTACAACTCACTCTATTAATTTGCCCAATTGTCTGCAATAAGATTAAATCATCTGAGAATGGCAATGCTGGCAATATAAAAGTATCCCCTATATGACTAGGGGATACTTTATCACCCTGAAAGAGACAAAAGATATTTCTGTGTCTTCCTCTACTACTGTCTCTCCTTCATTCATTCATGTCTCCTTATTTTTCCAGCCCAATTAACCTAAGACCAATTGCAAGACTGTACGCCAACAAAGTCAGGCTTATGAACCCAGCTCAATGAGAGAGAGACTGCACGCTGGAGAAACCGTGAGATGTCTCCACAAAGGAAAAGATAAAGTTATTACAGAATTTGGCACAGGTAGAATGTAGGTGAAATCTAAGTGGAACAGTGTTTTGATAGCATAAACCCAAAGCTTGGCTTGTGTAAAGGGGTCAATATGAGATCTGGGTTCAAAAGTGGGCCCATGATTCTGTTTCCATGGAAACTCAAACTTAATTTAAGTGTAGAATGTTGTGTCCACAAAAACCATTATCTACATCTCTGCACATAGACTGAAAATTGAAGCTGCCCTTCTGCATCAAAATGACTTAGATCCCCAGGAAAGAATGCCATATTTCATTCTTGCCTATGCTTTCAAACATCAGTGTTACTAATGTTATGATATTTAGGGAACGAAGTTTCTTGGTGATTAAGAAATCAGTAGTCACTAAAGAAGATGGGTCCTTATGACACGTCACAGCTGCAGCATATTCTCACAAATATGCTTATTTTAACTTTGAGCCGGCCTTACTTATGTCTGTTATCCTAATGTAATGATAAGAAGGGCGAATTTTTACTTTTTCAGCATGAACAGATTTTTGTTTTCTTATTACAGACTTGTTACATATAAGGATCTCTTCATTTATCATTTTCTCCTTCTGGAATTGTCTCGCTTCACATATTCACACGTGTCAAAACCCCTGAGTTTTCTCAAATTTCACTTTGTCAGTCCAGCTTTATCCTACCCAAAATTTTATCTGTCTCCCTGAAATGTATTGTCTACATCCCGTCATTATTTTTTTTCTCCTTAGCCCTTGCCACCATTTACTTACTTACTATAGGAAACAGCCTTTAAAAGGATGCAATAATCCTTATTCCTGGTATTCGTGCCCTTGTTTAATCTCCTGTCTCCTAAATGTAGGAAGGATGTATTGACTCATATCTAATAAATAGAATATGGTATAAGCAGTAGGATGCACCTTCTGATAGTAGGTTACAAAAATAATGGTGGTTTCCACCTCACAGGCCCTTGCTTTGGGTGAAGCAAGCTGCTATTTGGTGAGTAACCCCGTGGTCAGGCTCACATTGAAATAAATGATGTCTCCAACCAACAGTGAATAGTCGTGTGAGTGAGCTTGGAAGTGGATCTTTTGGATTTTTGGATTTTCTGACTGCATCGATGAGTCAGATAATATAATATGATGCTAACATATTAGCATTCATATGCTAATATGTCATATAGATGACATACTAGCAGCGTGTTGAAAGACCCTGAGCCACAGGCAGCCTGAGTAGCTGCACCTGAATTCCTGGCCCACAGAAACTGTGAACTAATAAATGTTTAAAGTCACATACTTTTAGGATAGTTGATTATGAAGCGATATATTACTTTTACACTATTTAACTTGTTTTCCATTTGGCCAAATAGAAGGTTAATCCATGGAATACGTGATTTTGTATTGTTTTTACTGCTTTTTTCTTTGTCCTTAGAACTGGGAATGACACTATAATTGTATGTTAATATATAAACATATGGTTTCCAGGATTCGGTAGTCTGATAAGGAAATAAAATATGCGGTCTTAATATATTAAACTTTCCATCTAATATACAGGTAATTTGTCTGATCACATAAGGGTTTATTTTACAAAGAAAGTCTGGTTAATTGTAGGCACCAAGAAAATAGCAGCCTAGAAATTAGTAATTCTTTTTAGCCCACGTGACCCATATTTTGAGTGGCCAATAATGCTTTGCTTTTTATTCAAATGAAGAACTAAGCAGCAGAGGAGTTCATCAGCTCTACCTCAATGTTTCCTTTAACTCTTCCAGGTTATTTTAAAGAGCAAGCCTCATATTATATAGTAGCATTTTCTGATAAATATAGTGATTTAACAATCACACAGTCCTGTTTAAACACTGGTTTTATTGGTCACACGTTTCTTGCTTAGCTACAACTATCAATTACCAAGCAAAGTGGTTTCATAAGTTGATGTATACGATATAAAACAGCATAAAATGTTGAAATTATTGTAAATATCAATGGGAGTGACCTATTGATGATGAGTCACTCCAGTTCTCTTATAAATCAAGCTTCTATATGTGTGAGGGGTTCTTTCTAAGACCTCCACTCAGTTAGTTAATTTTGCTACCCCTATGGCAACGTAAGCTATCTTACAAACATTGGCTTTATTACAAATCTTAATGATTGTGGAAACAAGTCCTCATTCTTCACAGTTCTTTAAAAGGGAGCATTTGCATATTCTTGGGCTTGGGTTTATTGGAAAAGGATTGCCAAACTTTCCTCCCAAAATTGAGAATTTTGATTGAAATGATTCTAGATATCAAATGGGAATGAAAAAGTCTAAAATATTAAATCTATCCTTACATCAACTTCTTGCAAATCTTCGATTCTAGACATTTAATATTTTTGATGTTATAACTGATAAAACTATTTTAAAATATACTTTGTATTCTGTATTGGTAGTGAATTAAATTATAATTGACAGTAATATCCTTTATGATGACAAATCCTTAATTTCAATATTATTAAACTTAACAATTTTTGCCCCGTCATTTGTACTATAGAAGTTGTACACAAGAAGTTTCTTTTCTGCCTCTAGGACACAATAAACGTTTCCATCAGTTTCTTTATTAAATTTACAGTTCAACTTTTAAAATTAAATATTCAATAAATCTATATTCTATCCTTGTATGTCTTGTTTGATTACTTTTTTTGTTTGTTTGTTTTGTAAGAGTTAGGTTTCTTGATGCAACCTACTTAACCTCTTCATCTTTCCCCAGTGATTTATGGTAACATATTATTGTATATAAAATGGCCATATATATACCTGGTCTGTTTCTGGCTGTCTACTCTTTCAGTTGGTTTATCTGTATGTTCTTGTACATCCCAAACATGAGCAAACATACTATAGTATATTATGGTATGCCTTATTTGTATTTTCTTTGAAGAATTGATTGGGCTTTTTGTGTATGCTTATACATCTCTATATATTTTAGAACAAATTGAAGGTTTTATAAAAAGAAAACAGAACATTCTGGAATTGGAGTTGCATAGAATTTGCATAAACTTAAAAGTTAGAGGACATAATTGAAGATATCCATTAGCAAAATGGATTATTATCTATAATATGCAAATAACTTTTTAAAATTAACAACAGAGATACATGAACAATAGTAGAAAATGGATAAATTATATATGCTATTTATGGAATAAACTGAGTCAATAAACATCTAAAGAAATGCTTAAAATCATTAGCATTCAAAAATGCACATCAAAGCAATATTGGTATATCATTTGATACATCAATTAGTGTCAAACTAGAATACTTGAAAATTCTATGTGTTGATGGGCATGTTTGAAATTGTAAAATGCCCCTGGTCATGAAAATTTCTTTGGAATTCTCTCCGAAATCTAAATATGTTTTATGCTTAGCACAAAATAAGTGCTCAGTATATTGTGTTTACTAACTGCCTCAGGTTATCAAGCTCAAGAAAAATCACATTATACAGATATTTATCAACTTGAGCAGTAACACAACTATTATCTTACATTGCTCAATAAGGGTAATAATGCATGCAAATATTTTAAAAGTTTTAAAATCCATATTAAAATGAATTACTGAGGCACAGTTCACACACATACAGAAGTTATACTTAACATTAATTTTTTGTATAGACATAAACAATTTGAGGCAATTTTGCAATGCATAAATAGTAGGGATGAGATTTATTGAAATGTTTTCTGTAAGCATTAAGGGAAATAGAACACATAGAAAAGGTACATTTAAATCTCTTAAATATGATAAATTTTTCTTCTCTTTGTCTCTGTTACCTTGGATAATTATTTATTGTCTTTACACATTTTAATATATTTTATATTTTATATTCAATCAAAACTCATTTTACACTCTCTCTAGTGCATTATTTCTGTATAAGCACAATCAAAACCCTAAATTCAATTACCTTAAAGCAGCTAAAAAAACCTTCTTTCTTCACCATGGTAGACATCTATGTCACTACATAGTGTGCAAGAGGCAGCAAAGAAATGAATATGGAATCTAAGTACAGGTCAGCATGATATAGACTGCAGAAAAAATGGACATGACAAGAGGATGACAAGTCAAACAGAGTCGAAAGGAACTATGTAAAAATCAAAGCAGTAATGAATTGTACTAGGCACAGCCAGCCCCTGTTATCAATAGATGAATTGAAATCCCTGGTTTTTTATTTTTTATTTTTTGAAGGGTAATAGTAGACAATGAAAATGATAAAACTGTGAAATTTAGTTCAGTAGTATAGGAAAATTGTACTACTCTGCCAAAACCTTTTTATTCTGACATCCATTTTATTTTGATGAATTTCTTCAGGTTTTCTCAGTCAAGAGTTTAATCTTCCAAAACTGTAATTACTACAACTGCCAAGCCCCCAAAATAATATCTAATAATAATTATTTCTCCTAGTATACAGAATTATTTCAAAAATATTATTTCAGTTATTCCTTCAGACTGACTGATGTAGTAAGGTCAGGTGCATACTGTTATCAGCAAACCTAAAATGTATTTTAAAAACTTAAGTAAGTTAGAAAAGATCTCTTAAATAAAGAACAAAAAGATGTGAATTAAAATTCAGTTCTTCTGACTCCAGACACTGTGTTGCTACTATATTTTTTTGTTCAACTTCAAAATGGGAAGCAATAATAATTTACAATTTTATATTGCTGTCCTTCTAATTAATTTTCAGTATTTAATGGGGTAAAGAGAATGGGGAACAATGTATTACAATGAAACTACTACAAAGTAACTACAGCTTGTTTTAGTAAGATTATTTGCATGTCTTTTAAGAAATATTTATTGTGGTTTTATTGGCATACATATATGTGTATATGTATTAATATATAAAACTCAAAAAATTTGCTATTTTAATAATTTTAAATATAAATCAACACACATTGACATTAAATACATACACATGTATATAATAACTACATGTAGTAATATATCAATATTAATACATCAATATCTATTAAAAATACATATTGTTAATAAAGAAAATAATAAAAATAAATTAGAAAATTATTTAAAGGCCAAATCAAAATGTAAATATAGAAAATGTAATAAATGTGATTGAAAGGCTTAAAATCCTAATTAATAAGGGGCGTTAGAAAGACGACAAAAAAATTAGGAGGAAAAAATTTTAAAGTAATAACAGAAAACGTTCAGAGGTGAAAGACATACTTTTAGATTTGAAGGTTATACTCAATGACCACTATAAAAGTAAAACCAAAAAATTCTTATGAATTTTAAATATTAAGAATAAAAAGATTCTGAAAGCTCATTGAATGTTAAAAAAAGGTCATTTACTTGCGGAGAGTAGATTTTAAATGTTCTCAATACAAAAAGAAGATATCTGAAGGCATATGTTAATTAGCTCAATGTAGTTATTCCACAATGTATCCATTTTCAAAACAACATATTCCACAAGGTAAACATATACAATTTTTTAATTTATTAATCAAAATAAATAAATAAATGTTACTTACAAAAGAAAGTAAGTAAATCTAAATCAGACTTTCCAATAGAAACACTGGAAGGTACGAGAAATGAAACAGGCCGGGCGCGGTGGCTCATGACTGTAATCTCAGTACTTTGGGAGGCTGAGGTGGGTGGATCACAAGGTCAAGAGATCGAGACCATCCTGGCCAACATGGTGAAACCCTGTCTCTACTAAAAATACAAACATTAGCCGGGCGTGATGGTGTGGTCCTGTAGTCCCAGCTGCTTGAGGGGCTGAAGCAGGAGAATCGCTTGAACCCGGGAGGAGGAAGTTGTAGTGAGCCAAGATCGTGCTACTGCAGTCCAGCCTGGTGACGGAGCAAGACTCCATCTCAAATAATAATAATAATAAAGAAATGGAACAGTGATTTCAAAGTTCATGTTTTTATTTTATTACGATTTTAGGGAAAATGTAGAGGTTAGTGGCATAGCGTGTAAAATTGCTAGTGTAACTATGAGAAAAGTTTAATAAATTAGAGAAGGAAATTTAGAAAAATATAGAGGAAACATATGTTTATCTAAAATTTTTGAGAGTTAAGAGATATGTCGAATATTTATTGCTAAAGAAATACAAGTTTGAATGTAATTTTTCGATACATAAATTTATAACTCGTAACAAAAGTACAACTAAAAACAGTAAAATTTATTTATCAAACATTGGGCCAAGGGAATAGTGTAAATCATCTAAAATCTTAGTATTCATTGGATAGCCAATGGATATTGTTTAAATTTGTTAGATCAAGCAATAGGTATAACTTTGTTTTAAGCAGTTATTGAGGAAGTCACCGGTAAAACTGAAACAAAAAGAATGAAAAGAACTAGATTCAGAAGTGTCTGATTGAAGTTGAAGAAGAAAAAGGCCTGCGACAGACTTTTCATTGTAACATTTTGTGTTATTTCTTACTATAAACATATAATATTCAGATACAAATTTAATTGAAATAAAACTACAGCAGAAAAGAAGTATATTTTCTTGATGCAAAGCTCAAGCAAATAGATAAACCAACTTAGATCATACAGAAAGGATGTTAAAGACACTACCAAATCTTCATGAATCTCACTATTTGAATTTCATCATATTTAGTTTCTTAAAATCTGTCCCTTTAATTTTTATTTATCCCAGTAATAAAATATAATGATGTTATAGCTAAAGTAGTGTAACTTGAATTACTAGACATATGAAAACCCATTCTTTGAATATTTTTCATTGGTTTATAAGATATTTAAATATATTTATTTGGTTTCTTGATA
This sequence comes from Hylobates moloch, assembly GCF_009828535.3. Lineage (NCBI taxonomy): Eukaryota > Metazoa > Chordata > Mammalia > Primates > Hylobatidae > Hylobates > Hylobates moloch. Next base: position 116,799,924 of record NW_026652279.1, read on the forward strand.
AATTTATTTCATATATATCTAGTGATAAACTCAAAGATTATTAAAATGGAATTTTGGTTTTAAAAAGGTGTTAATATGGTTTTGTTGTAACACTTTCATATCATTTCATATTCTTTTAAAATAACTATTATAAAATGATATACTTTAGTAATAATTTTGAAAACATTCTTTATAGGTCTATTTAATTATGTATTTCACGTCATGAAAGTTCATTGATATATGCATTGTACATAGTATGTCTTCTTGAGATTCATTTAGGTACTGAAATGGAATATACAGAATAAAACAATGAAAAGAGTAACAAGTGGATTCCTATTTGGCTAAACATGGCCTACACAATCAAATCTTGAATTTTAACATTCTAAAATGCGAGCTTAACATTCCAAAATGTATTCCTTTACTTTGTACTCATCTTTATCCTCTGCTTTCTTTGTAACTTTTCTTAGAGTTGATGCTTCTTAAACTCACACATTCAGCCTGGCCAGGATCATGTGAATACATACATTTGTTTCTTTCTCACCAAAGCCACTGTTTTGATTTTATCTTCTACTCATACTCACTCCCTAGAAAAACACTTTCCCTTAAAACCAATCTCATATTTATGGAACCATTATCAAGTGACCTGCTGCACCCCCTCCCGTAAACTTAGGGACTTTCTTATGTAATTTAGGCCCTAGCATCATTAATTTTTTTTCATCAAATACATTTTTATTTTCGTTTGCTCTATTTTTTCAAATAACTTACATTCCAATAACCTGTATCTCCACTCCACTCTAGTTTAGCAACATCCTTACCATACCACTGCTAGGATTTTAACCGGCTCTATTTGTGACATTTAAAATGTGGAATTTTTCTCTCTGTATAAACCTTCATACCTGGGGCATTCTCCTACTTCACAGTATGCTGGACACTGAATGAGTTTTGCAGTTTAAATATGTTTCAGCCTTACTGACTATGTAAGTTTAGAAATAATATTTAAGCTCTAAACCTTAGAGTCTTTCTTTCTTGTTGTAAGAAATTTCCAAAAAATGCTATTTATCTCACAGGGTTTTTTCAAATCTGTGTTGTTTCCTTCACCTCTTTAACTGTAGTATATCCATTTTCCTTATTGCAGAGAACAGTTGATTATACGGTATATGTTTCTTTACTTTGCAAAAAGAGTCAACAAGATGGAAATACTACTTCTTGGCTCTTACATTACAGATATAGCCATTCCCTCATAGTTATATCCTTTGTTGCCATCCCAGGGAAAAAAGAGAAATTTCTCCAGTGTATGGCTTTTTTTTGTAAATTGAGTTTTAAAATTTGTTTGTTTTAGCTGTAAGAAAATAACTTCATTAAGATCATATCTTTTCCTTGCATTATTATGCCCTCACCAGATTGTGATATAAGGAAAATAATAAGTTAAATAACCAATTAGAACCAAGGAGACTGTGACTGGGAAGATGTTTGATGCTGTTGACTAAGGAAACACGTGGGATGGATAATTACTGACATTTGTGAACTTACAGAGATAATCATCTTTATTTCCTTATAGCTGATTGTTAGGTGAATAAAATAGCCATAAAGAAAACAGCCAGCAATTATTCCTGGGCCTGATTTGTAATTATTTGAGTGATTACTTAATTTTTATTAAAAATGCAAAAGAAGTTATATAATTATACATTCAATAGCTAAAGGAATTGTCACAAAAATGAAATTTAACTTTATGTGCTATTTTGTCATAATCATCACAAGAGAAGTAGAACACAGTAACTCAATGGCTTTGTATCTTAGGAAGAATACATGCAGCTGCATTACAGGATGTCCACAGGCAATCTTTACATCACCAATATGTGCAACTGAATGGGCAATCTGGTAACTAATTTCTAATTTTGTATCTTTAGAGTTTTTAATAATGTAAACAATGCCAACATTAGTCCATAAATTAATCTAACATACTTATTTTCTTGCTAAACATTAGCACTTATTTTTACTCCATTTAAAAAATGAGTTCATGCTATAAGGGTGATGGACTTTGCAATACTGTTTTAAACAAAGCAACAGATGATTTCTAGTGAATTAGTTGAAAATTCGTCTCTAAATGTGCCCTCCACTTCTACAACATACAATTTTCCAATATGTTCTTCAGCAACTAAAGCTTAAAATAGCAAGACAACAGATTTTCATTTTATACTGTCACATTCGATTACTTCTGTTTCAAGTCTTGACTGAAACTTTGACATATACATCAATAATTACTGTTGTTCCTATTTAAAAGTAAGCAGATTTCAAAAGTTCTTTTTTCTTTTCTCTTTTTCTTACGAAAAGGATTTTGTCCTTTTTTGGGCAGTGTTGGTATGCCAACATTACACGTTGTTTTATTTGTGAGCAACAGAAAACGATATTCAAGAAAGGTGAAATGAGTGCTAACGAAAATGTTTATCCAATATTTAGACTTTCAAAATGATTCAGAATCCTTGTCTTGCATCAATCATCTAGACAAATGAGGGCCAAATCAGAAATAATCAAAATGATATATATCAGAGAAATATAGAAATGGTTGCTATAACCACAGGTATATGTAAAATATTGTTTCGTGGGTTTATAAGCTTTAAAGTTATTTTTAATGTGTTTTTAAAATATGTTTTCTACATTAGAGTTATTTTGTATTACTTTTGATTGTCATGTTGCATATGATTAAAAGTTATTGCAAATTTATTATATGCTGAGCATCACATGAGTGTCTTTATAAACATTATTATCCTATTTTTGGAAGCTGAGCATGATATCTATAGTAACATATATTTAATTAGCAATTAGTTAATAATTAATCATTAGTAGAATATCATTTACTTTATTGCAATGTAGATAAAAATAAAAATTAGAGATTAACCTACCATTGATGGAATATAACTTTATCTATGCGACATATAAGCAGGCCTATATGAAGATCTCCAGAATGGATGAACAGGTCAGTGGGTGAGTGAGAGAGTAATCAAGGCAGATTCACAAATTTAATAGGATGCCTTTCTTCCTAAAACACAAGTATCTTCACTGAGGATTCTGACAGCTATATTTCCAATACTGAAATAGAATACATTAAAAAGTCATCTTAATATAGCCCTTGTTAATAATTTGAGTCAAATGTTTGACTAATTTTTCACTGTAAAGCAGTATTTTGTTCTTTTATTTGTTAATATATACAAGAATATAGTTGGAGAATTTTTTACTATTTCAAAGTCAATAAGGGTGCTTATTATATTGGCTTCTAATTTGACTATAGAGTAATGAATTTGTCATCTAATTCATTACCATATATATTTGCTAGTAAAGCATAAAAAATTATTAACCTATAAGAAATAATATTGGAGAAAGTAGTCATCTTTACTGCTTCAAGAAATTCTGGAAGTCTTAATAACCTCTTTTCAATATTTTGTTGTAAAGAAAATTTGAGAAATTACTTCTTTATGTAATATATACAATGTTTGCTTAATTTATAGTCACTTCATTTTGAATAAAAACTGCTTAACTTCTCAGTCTTCTGTGTCAATGTTACATTATGAAACCCTGAGTGTTAGCTTGGCTCAGTGTCCATGGAGACAAATCGCAGATTCCACAATAGCAACAGGATTTATATGGCACTATTCCTATAAGTGTATCACTTTGGACTTAATAATATTCCATAACATAACAGAAAAAAGTTAAAGTACCAGACCACTCAAATCCATGTTTAAAAGAATAAAATTAAACTTATTCTGAAAGTATAACAGTAACTCATTTCCAGATGACATAAAGAGGCAGGCGTCAGAGAAGTTTATTGCTATTTGTGTGAACTGTCAGGAAAATACAGAATTACTCAGTTGAGCATACCAAGAGACTTATTATTACACACAAATCATGAAATTCAATACAAAAAACTGGTCAGGAATCACAAGGCAAAAATATGTATGCATATATATATATATATATATATTGCAGGTATCTTTTATGCATATATATATATATATATATATATTGCAGGTATCTTTTTTATATCTTTCTCTATGTTTGTTAATAGATATAGAAGAATAGCTGTAGAAATATAGAAGTAATCAAGATGTTTGCCTTTCGTCATGAACAGTTTGGGTTTGGGGAGACTCCCTGTTAATCATGCTTGTATGTTTGTTTGTTTTTGAGAATGTCTTGCTCTGTCACCCAAGCGGGAGTGCTGTCGCGCTGTCTCAGCTCACTGCAAACTCCACCTCCTGGGTTCAAGGGGTTCTCCGTGTCTCAGCCACCTGAGTAGCCGGGACTACAGGAGCCCGCCACCGCTCTCGGCTAATTTTTATATTTTTAGTTGAGGCGGGGTTTCACCATGTTGGCCAGACCTGTCTCAAACTCCTAACCTCAAGTGATCAGCCTGCCTCGGCCTCCCAAAGTGCTGGGATTACAGCTGTGAGCCACCGTGCCTGGCCTAATTATTCTTTTTTTTTTTTTTTTTTAGATGGCGTCTCGCTCTGTCGCCCAGGCTGGTTGGAGTGCAGAGGCACTATCTCTGCTCACTGCAAGCTCCGCCTCCTGGGTTCACGCCATTCTCCTGCCTCAGCCTCCCGAGTAGCTGGGACTACAGCCTTCCGCCACCACACCCCGCTAATTTTTGTATTTTTAGTAGAGACGGGGTTTCACCGTGTTAGCCAGGATGGTCTTGTTCTCTTGACCTCATGATCCCCCTGCCTTGGCCTCCCGAAGTGCTGAGATTACAGGTGTGAGCCACCACGCCCGTCCAATTATTCTTTATTCTTACATTGAAATGAACACACATGTATCACACAGGTTCACATGTCAATCAAGTCAGATTAATCATGTTAAGGCACAATTGTCATACTTTAATTCTTCAGATCAGAGTCTTTGTACATCTCTTTTGCTTTGGAAAAACTATGTCACTAGAGGGCTTCAAGTTTAGACTCAGTTTTGTTTTTAGTTTTCTCTTTCAAAATTATTGATCATTCAACTTGTATGGATCATTATTTTCTTGAATGTTCATGCAAGGAAAAGCCCAGAATTTAATGCATTTAACATTACTCAAGCACCAATTGTGTTTTGGGCTAGGTATTTTAACTTATGATATCTCACTAATGTGTATTACAATCATACAAAATTATAATGATGGTTTTATCATTGAAATCCTAGAGAACATGACATTAGCCCTTGAATTTGCTAGGTCAAGAAAATGACGTAGAACTTTTTTTTTTTTTTTTTTTTTTGCAGGGGGGAGTCATTTTAAGTTTCTTTGCTTTTTACTTTCTAGCACAATTAAGTTTTATATTCTTTCATTTCTAATAAAGAATTCCACCAAATTTATTCTTGGAAAACTGGAATATAATGTTATTTAAACTAGGACATTTTTCTACTCCTTAAATAAATATAGAAGTAATCGAATGTTTATTTATTCTCAGAAAACCGGAATATAATGTTATTTAAACTAGGACATTGTTCTACTCCTTAAAGGCAAGCATTTTACATGAGATAGTTTTACTGTGAAGAAATTAAGTTTATTACACTATATTTGATATATCTGTGATTGATAAGTCTATGGATTTCTGTATGCTTTCTATAATCTGCTTGACTCAGTTTCATCAATTTCTGCAATTAGCAGAAGTTGACATTTATATCTAAGTCAAAGCTCATGTTTTTCCCATCTTCTAAGGTAAAATAAACTTTTAGCTGTAACAAATATTTGAAATACTACTTTATGTGTAAATATAAGCACTCTAATAATGATCTTAAGTGACTGCTTAAGGAAGAAATACACTGTTTGTATCTGTCAATAAAACAAGAAATCATCCTGATTGTGCTACTTAGACTCCAATGAACACACGTGCCTTCTCCTGAAGATTGCAATATCATTGAATGTAGAATTAACATTCACCTCATTTAGGATATGTTCTGAAATGGAACTAGTAGAGTTCAAACTGTGCTGAAAAAGTAAATAAGATAAAAACAATTTTAAAAACAGGAGACAGCATTGTGTATATTTATATTTTTCATCCACAGATGAGTCATATCTAAATTATTAATTACTCATCACTCAGTAATTTAATATATATTATTAAAAAAAACAGAAAATCCTATGGGACGTGGAAGAATAGAAAAGACTTCATTTTTTAAAGCCGGGAATAAACAAAGCTTGCATTTATTAAACATTAGACTTCTACCCAAAAACATAAATAGAAAACTACTTTCCAGTATTCAGCATTCTCTCACACTGTTATATAACATCAATTTTATAATAAAAGTAGGAACCTCTAAATTATGTGAACTATTTATATATACATATAAATAATTCATACTTACAACCTCTAAATATAAGTGCATATTGTGCCTGTCATTACTTCCTGCACTACACTAGAATTCATTCATTTAAATACCCTACCACTAATTTAAAGTATGTCCAGAACTGACACCCTACAGCTTTTCATTTTCTTCCACCCAATTCTAATCCCTTAGGTGCTGCCTGACATTTGGAGTTTTTGCTCTTAGATAATCTATTGTATAATATATGGCATCTAGATTTTGATTAATAAATATTTTAAATCTAAATTATTAAAATGTGGAGCAACTTGATTGACAATGCCTGTTCATTTAAAATATGATGATAAAATCTCTTCTTTTAGAGATTGTATCTCTTGGAATTAATGTACTTTACTTTTCAGGTACTTTTTCTGCATGTTATTAAGTATGGATGTTTTGGGGATTATAAAATTAGTCTAGCATAATCAGTGGTAGAGCTTGTGTAGTACTTGTCGTAAAGTCTCTAATTTCTTTACCCTAGGTGCTTTTTTTTTTTTTTTGACGGAGTCTCACTCTGTTGTCCAGGCTGGAATGCAGTGGTGTAATCTTGTCTCACTGTAACCTCCACCTCCTGGTTTCAAGCAATTCTCCTTCCTTAGCCTCCTGAGTAGCTGGGACCACAAGCACGTGCCACCACGCCCGGCTAATTTTTTTATTTTTAGGGGAGACAGGGTTTCACCATTTTGGCCAGGCAGGTCTCGAACTCCTGACCTCAATTGATCTGCCCACCTCAGCCTCCCAAAGTGCTGGGATTACAAATGTGAGCCACCTTACCAGGCCCGAAGGTACTTCTAAAACTTGCATTAGCTATTCAGTTCTGGTACTGTGTTAAGATGCCATGCAAGTGGACAAAGTTACCTTAAGAAGTTTTCAAGTCCATTTTCTAACACATTGTTAGCTGAAGTCAATTGACACGGGTCTCTCATTTCTTTGGGTTTGAATTGTGTCATTTTGAGTGATTGTTCTATTTGCTGTTATGCACCTACATTGTGGAACTCATCACTGCTTATTGACATCCTTTCCTTGGGTAAATTCTAAACTTAAAGCAGATATTTTGTCACTGAATTGGTTTAATGGTTTAGCCTCACTCTTTTTTTGACTTTTTTTTTTTTTTTTTGAGACGGAGTCTCGCTCTGTCGCCCAGGCTGGAGTGCAGTGGCGCAATCTCGGCTCACTGCAAGCTCCCCCTCCGGGGTTCACGCCATTCTCCTGACTCAGCCTCTCCGAGTGTCTGGGACTACAGGTGCCCGCCACCACGCCCGGCTAATTTTTTGTATTTTTTAGTAGAGACGGGGTTTCACCGTGGTCTCAATCTCCTGACCTCGTGATCCGCCCGCCTTGGCCTCCCAAAGTGCCTTTTTGCTTTTAAATTATCTTTTTAATTATTTGCCTTTTTGCTTTTTAATTATCTAAAGAATTTTGGAAACCTTAATGCTAAAGGTTAATATAAATATTTAAGTCATTTAAGATATAACTCTGGGAAGGGATGACAAGAAAGCCATCTTAAAAAAAGAATCCAATATTCAAACTTCATGTAGTATTTTACAGTGAATTTTATCTTAGAATCATTTTATCCAAAATAATAAGCAAAGACAACTCTCAGCTTCATTATTTATATAAAGTATTAGACTATATTTATGTATAACTGTTTAGTCATGAGCTCTTGAAAGGACACAGAAATCAGCAGCTCATAGTATAGATGTTGTAGGTTCCTATTCTTGTTGATTTCTATACATTTCTCTCAATAGTGAAATCAGTAAGCCGAATCAGTAAAATGCAACCTCATGATAATCACACACCTTAAGTGAAGCATCTGAACCTGTTTGTGTGTGTGTGAGCTTGAAGCAATTATAATAAAATAAGCCTGGACATAAATAGTAAGATCTTGCCTGAAATTTTATACTAAACTTCAGCTGGCTTTGAAATTACTGTTATTTGCACAACTTTTTTTCTGGACAAAAGGAATAAAGTCAATTGTAGCTTCAACAAAGACTGTAAGAGAATATGCTTCCCATCGTATCTTTGGAGTATGAACAAAAAGTTAGCAAACCTCTCAATTTTCTTATTTATTGTTCTGCTATTAAGCTAGATTTTCAGAAAAACAATAAGTACAATATTATTGTTAATAATAGTATATATTAAATAATATTTACTATATTAAATATAAATTATTAATAATAGTAAATAGTAAAATATTATGTCTGGGAGTATAAGATTGGGAATTGGGAAACGGTGAGGAAAATAGATTTTAATGAGATAAATATTCTCTCCCATGAGAAAGAGACAAACATACATGATATTTATTTATCAAAAGTGTATCATAAATTTCCTGCTACATTAATTTTACTAAAAAAAATTAACAAATGAGTTAGAATAGAATATATGTATAATCACACAGCAGTGCCTAAAATCTCCAGCATAGTAAAAGGACATTTTTGGAAACCCTACTTATGTAATGTAAATGCTGCCCTTTATCCCTAGGAAGGAAATCTCATTCTCCATTAATATATATCTCTGAGAACAAGCTTTTAGTATAAGCAATATACAATTCTAGCCATTTATTTCAAATATTAATTAACTTATTGTTTATAATATACAACACTAATAAATTATTAAGATATATGTAGGCTTTAAGAAATTTAAATTTAGAATGATACTTATTTTTGTGTGGGAGGGAAAAAAGGAATGTGATTATGGAATGATACATAGGAAAATAAGACTGCCTTGAAAATATTTTATTTTTAAAGATGGATTTTTCTTATTTTATTTTTATTTAGTTATTACAAACATATTTTTAAGGAAGCAGAAAAGATGTGTGGAGAGTCTTTTATATTACTGGTACATGAATAAAATATAATTAATGATGTGGAGAACAAATTGGACACTTTTCACAGTTTCACAGTGGAGGGAAAAAAGTGAAGAAAATACCAGTAGAAAAAGGAATAAATAAATACAAAAATATGGAGAAAGATGATTCTGGGATGATGGTGGAGTATAAATGACACATACAGAACACTCTATCCAACAATAACAGAATGCACATTCTTCTCACGTTCATGTCGGCCATTTTCTAGACTAGAGCATATGTTAGGCCACAAATGAATTCTTAGTAAATTTAAAAATATAGATGTTTTGAGAAGTGTCTGCTCATATCATTTGACCACTTTTTGATGGGGCTGTTTGTTTTTTCTCTTGTAAATTTATTTAAGTTATCTGTAGATTCTGAATATTTGCCTTTTGTCACGTGGATAGATTGCAAAAATTTTCTCCCATTCTGTAGGTTGCCTGTTCACTTTGATAATAGTTTCTTTTGCTGTGCAGAAGCTCTTTAGTTTAATTAGATCCCATTTGTCAATTTTGGCTTTTATTGCCATTGCTTTTGGTGTTTCAGTCATGAAGCCTTTGCCCATGCCTATGTCCTGAATGGTATTGCTTAGGTTTTCTTCTAGGGCTTTTATGGTTTTAGGTCTTATGTTTAAGTCTTTAATCCATCTTGAGTTGATTTTCTATAAGGTGCAAGGAAGGGGTCCAGTTTCAGTTTTCTGCATATGGCTAGTCAATTTTCCCAACACCATTTATTAAATAGGGAATCCTTTCCCCATTTCTTGTTTTTGTCAGGTTTGTCAAAGATCAGATGGTTGTAGATGTGTGGCATTATTTCTGAGGCCTCTGTTCTGTTCCGTTGGTCTATATATGTTTTGGTACCAGTAACACGCTGTTTTGGTTACCGTAGCCTTGTAGTGTAGTTTGAAGTCAGGTTATGAGGCCAACAAAAAAAAAGCATATGAAAAAAAGCTCATCATCACCAGTCACTAGAGAAATGCATATACCTAAAATAAAAGTTAAGAAAAAAGACAGTAAAAACACAACCCATAAAATGAGAGAAAATGTGTGCAAGTTATATATCTGATGAGGTATTAATACCTAGGATATATATAGAGAACACTTAAAATTCAACAACAAAGAAACAAACAACCCTATTCTAGGAGGACAAATAACTTGAATAGATTTTTTTTTTCAAATAAGATCTACAACTGGCTAATTGTCCAGTGTAAATATACTCCATATTAATAATAAGCAGGGATAGGCAAATCGAAACCACAGTGAGATACTAGCTCACATCCATTATTATGGCTGATAACGAGACAAACAGAGAAAATAAGAAAGAAGCCAAAAAACAACAAAAAATATGTATTGGCAAGAACACGGAAATTGAAACACTTGTGCACTGTTGGTGGGAATGTAAAATTATATAGCCACTGTGGAAAACACTATGGCAATCCTAAAAAATGTAAAAATAGAATTACCATATTGTACAACAAATCGACTTTTGAGGAAACACAAGAATTAACAGCAGGATCTAAACAAAGATATCTGTACACCCCAGTTTACAGCAATTACTCACAATAGCTAAAATATGGTAGCAACCCAAATGTCCATGATGGATGTATGGATAAGCAACTGTGGTATATACATACAGCAGAATATTATTTGGCCTTCAAAAGAAAGGATATTCTGACATCACAACATAGGTGAGACTTGAGAATATTGTTATCAGTGAAATAAACCAGTCAAAAAGACTGTGTGATTCTATTTTTACGTTTGCTTAGAGTAGTTACAATTATAAAGATGGTAAGCAAAATGATGGTTGTTAGAGGCTGTGAGAGGAAAATCGGGAGTCATTGCTTAATAAGCACAGTTTCAGTTTTGCAAGATGAAAAAAGTTCTGGAGATTGATGGTGGTGATGAGTGAACAAAATTCATGTACTTAGCACCACTGAACTGTACACTTAAAAATGGTTAAGATGGCAATGTTTATGTTATGTATATTTTATCACAATAAGTGATTGAAGAAAAATAAGGAAAGGAAGGAGGGAAAGGAGGAGAGGGATAGAGAGCAGACAAGAGGGAGGGAGATAGAAGGAGAGAGGAACAGAAGAACAGGAGATGTTTCTTAATCTTAAGAGAAATTCTAATATGAACTCTAAATAAGTATATATCTGAATATAATTTTTGATACAATAAATACTATTATCTTGGAAAAAATCTTAGCAGTAAAGAAACTCAAATGTATATAGTGGTATAAATAGATTTTTTGAGGAGTGTGGTTTTTAGCTTATAATTTTTTAGTTCATTTTACAGTTCATGTGTGAAAGCAATACAAAATCATTCTGAGATTCTGGAATTTAGAAAATATATTTAACACTATCTTTCCTGAATATCTCCATGAAAAAAGGAATAAACACACACACATACACATATACTCAGTAATCCAGAAGGTATTATTAAACTATTTTATAAAAATTATATTATTTGATTTGATTTATAATATAAGCAACTTTTGAAAAATTTTGAGAAGTGGAATTGGAGCTAGAAATATTAACGCATAGATAAGTGTATTGAAATGGACTTGAAAGTTAAATAAAATGCACTACTTTTATAGAAAAGGTGGGCATAAGAGGTTTGGACACTATACCAAAAGAGCTAACATAATAATCAGTGACTCGGTCCTGGAAGAGATATACACACAGTAGTGAAAATTGGACTGGAGTAGTAAGAAATGAGAAACTCTAAGTGACACAAGATGGTGAAAGAATTGATAGAAATATAAGGGAAGGGGGCAGGTGTTGAAAACTATCTATTGGATATTATGCTCACTAACTGGGTGATGGGTTCCATCTTGCTCTAAACCTCAGCGTCATACAATACACCCTTGTAACAAATCCACATGTGTACCCTCTGAATCTAAAGTAAAAGTTTTTAAAAAAAGAAATATAAAAATGAAAACAAAAGCCAGTACAAAGTTTGTTTCTTCCTTTAAAACACACACACACACACACACACACACATACACACACAGTCAAATAATACTTCCAAGAAATTGCCCTGTCCTATTATTTATCCTAAATACATAAGTTTGATGTAACTGTAATTATAATATTATCCTATCAAATTTTTAAGGTAGTGAAAAAAGTGTATTAAATACAAGAGAAATTTGTTTAAAAGCAAGTGTCATCACTGAGAAAATGTGCTGCACATCTAATTGGAAGGAGAATTAAGAGAGAAAACATCACAGGAAATGAGGGCATGAAGTTAAATGAACACATGGTAGTTTCATGAGCACTGGCGTGGGTCCTAGGTAAAAGGAAGAGGTTGGAGAGGGAAGATATCAAGTGTGTCATGGATATGCTGACAAAGGGTTGTGTGATATGCCTACACTCAAGGTAGGAGTCAAAATTTTGTTTGATAAGATCTATTGACTGAATGAGATCTGAGATAGAATTACAAGGAAAGTTTGGATATATCTTTCACTAGTGTTTGTTGCAATTGCTTAAAAATCATGTTTCATAGAAAAGAATCACTTAAAATAAGCAAGGAAACACAGCAAAGAAAAACAGAGAATGAATTTACAGCACTTAAAATATAGGCATGTAGTCAATTCTCAAAAGGAAAATCTCAATATAAGAAAGAAGTAGAATTTTTTTAGATTTTTAAAAATCTGATTCAAGAAAATATAAATTTCAATAACAACTTCTATGATATCACAATAAAAGAGAAAAAATAGTACTTGCTATTTCTTTCTGGCAGCAAACTAATGGATACTTAATTCACTTAATCAAATATTTCATCCGTGAACATGATTTTATGGTAGGGAATATGAGTTCTTAAAGATCCTTGCAATATTTCATTGCACATCCCTATTTAATACAAATATCTGTGAAGGAAATTTGTTAATGAGCTTCCTTAATTTGCTATAAATAAATGAATCAAAGAGGTTTATTCATCAGTTGTACTTACTTTATGAAGAAATATTTTACAGCTAAAGCCAATTAAATTTTCAGTAACTTATCACCGAAATTATATGAAGCAGGAGGCCAGTCTGTAATGACTTTGTGAAGGGAATGCTTAGAATATTTCCAACAGAATTCTGTTATCTGGATTACTATCATTGTGGACCAGGGAAATTATTTCTTTTTTTTTTTTAATTTGGGGACTTAATTGTTTATTAGCTCAATTATATTAATATTTTAAATTTTATTCTACTCATTTATAACATACTAATTCCAAGAATATATTTTGTTTAGAAAATGCGAAGTGGGATAACAGGGATATTTAAGAATTTTTCTTTAAATAAACAAGATTAAGGATCAGCCTTTTCTAAACAGGTGTGGCCTCCTTCTACATATTTCTCAACCATGATAACATTTACGAATAACAATCAAGTGATTGCTTTTATTTATTTATAGCAATAGTTAGAATTAGATAAAACACTATATGTAATTCTACCATAAATTAGACTGTCAGAAAACAAATGTGCCCCCATGTAGACAACTGCCATGCTGAAGCAGAGCACGCCTCTCTCTTGCACTCTCAAATGTGGTGTCCTTTGGGAGATAGCTAGTTCTTCATAGACCCAGAAACTTGAGCAAGTGGAAAGAATGTTGCAAGAAAAATTGAACCATTTTACAGAAGTTGGAGATATATACATATACATCATGGTTTCTTAAAGTGAAGAAATGGAGGATAAGGAAAACCAGTAGCTTGCATGATTTATTTCCCCACACAACACAAAGACATGTTCCGACTTGATTTTTCTTGCATTGTTATTGAATTCCTCATACCCTTACCGTTATGCACACTTTGCTAGGAAAATTTTATTAATTTGGTGCAGCAAAAGTAGAAAACAAATATATTACTATCACTTTTTCCTTTATAATGTGATAGAAGCACTTTGTGCAGTGGAATAATACTGTAATTTATAGAAAAAATGTTTTAGTGTAAATGGATCTGTGATACTATAAATTTACTTATGTAAAGCAAAACATGTACAAATATGTTTTAGCATATGGAAAGACATGGAAGCACAATATTTGAGTACAGACTTATTGTTTTGAGCATATTATTATATATTCAATATTATTTTAAGTATATTCTTATGTACTCAGTATTATGAGTATATATTTCTAGTGATTTAAAATAATCTCAGGCTCAATTCTTTCTTATTCTTTAAACTACAGAAGAGTCAATTCATATTTTTATTAAGTGAATTTATATTAATATTTATTCTAAACTTGTAATTTAAATATATCTGCAATTTTTGCTTTATCCTATTCCAATTTGAAAAATTGTCCAAAAAACCCTGTTAAAAAAAAACAGAAACAAATCCATGTCTGTGCATGTATAATATGCACACATACATTTAAATCTCTCTTTTTAACTTTGCCTCAGTCAGTTCAACTAGATAAGAAAATATGTCATTAAGGGGTTTGAAATGTGAACTTAGAGAAAAATGGAGGCCAAACAAAACTTTAATGGAGACACTGTTGGGGAGGATGCTTATCTAGGAATTGTCATTTCTTGTGTGAAAAGGAAAAGAAACAGGATGAGGGGTAAATTGGAGAATTCATTCAAAGATATAGAATAAAAGAGAAAGAAGAAAGAATTATAATACCTATTCAGTGTTTTTCACATTTCTGATTCCAGAAAAACAACTTTTCTTTGTAGAAATATTTCTAACTTTCTACGTAGAAATTTCTTCCCATATTTTATTTTAAAAATCGAATAACGCAATAAACACTGTATGAACCATGATTTTAATATATGTCTCCAGCTTTGGGGTTTACAAATTATACACATTAACATAAAAAAGAAAGAGAGAGAGAAAGAGAAGGAGAAGGAAATAAAAGGAAGAAAAGATAGCAGGAAAGAGAAGAAAGAAAGAAAGGAAAGAAAAGAAAATCGAAAGAGAAAGAAAGAGAAAATTATAATACCTATGAGAATGCGTTTTGTAGTAACTTTAAGAGCTAAAAACACATTATAAAGCTACTTTTACCAACCTAAGCTGTTTTCTGATCTCCATAGTAAACTAAATTAACTTACAATTTTTTTTTTTTAATACTGATACCATTTAACTGAGCTTGGGGGATTACCAGTATCAGCCATACCATTAAGAATGAGATAATTGCAACAAACTGCTGGGTGATGGGGAACAACCAGTTGTCCACAATGTCATGCAGTCTGCATATTATGATGCAGTACAATTCATAATCTCCATGTAACATTATAAGGATTTGAAGGCCGGGTGTGGTGGCTCACGCCTGTAAGCCCAGCACTTTGGGAGGCTGAGGTGGGCAGATCACAAGTTCAGGAGATCGAGACCATCCTGGCTAACACGGTGAAACCCCATCTCTATTAAAAATACAAAAAATTAGCCGGGCGTGGTGGCTGGCGCCTGTAGTCCCAGCTACTCGGAGAGGCTGAGGCAGATAATGGCTTGAACCTGGGAGGTGGAACTTACAGTGAGCCGAGATCACGCCACTGCACTCCAGCCTGGGCGACAGAGTGAGACTCCATCTCAAAAAAAAAAAAAGCAAAAAAAAAGGATTTGAAGCAGAATTTCTCACTGGATAGGCAACTGGGTTCCAGAAAGAGGAGAATTGGAAGAGTGAAATATATAAAGTTTTTTTTTTTGAGACGGATCTTCTCTGTCACCCACCTGGATCAAGGCTGACTCGGCTCACTGCAACTCCCCGGTTCACACCATTCTCCCTCACCTCCGATACTGGACTACAGGCCCCACCACCACCCTGGCTAATTTTTTTTTTTTTTTTTTGTATTTTATAGAGACGGGGTTTCACCATGTTAGACAGGATGGTCTCGACTCTGACCCGTGATCCCCCCCCGCCTGCGTGAGCCACCGTGCCTGGCCCACTGAGACTTTTTATTGAGGTGTATTCTATTATGTTTAATTATTATTTGTCTTTTTTTGCCTCCATTTTTTTAAACAGGGGTTGGGGTAGGAAAGGCAGTCTGAATGTAGTGGTGAATATATAAGTGAAAGAGGAAAAACAAAGTTTTATGTTTTTAATGAAATAAAGAATTTAGACACTCATAACTGTGATGGTACTCCACATTAGTGATTACTCAAAAATCTATATTTATTTGCTTATAATGTCATATAGTTGACTTAACATTATTGAATCTGGGTCTGAGTTGGCTAAATCTGCCTCAAGTGAATTCATTTGTTTCTACAGTTTGGGGATATGTGTGTATGGCAGAGTGTGTATTAGATTGAGTTCAGCAGGTCAGGAATTTGCTTTAGTCTTTACTGAGAAGACATTAGTAATTTTACATTCTCCTATGGAAAAATTTTATGTCATACAAAATTTCTCTATACAAATATATATCTTAAAATTTCACCAAAATAATTATAATACATCAAATAAAGCATTAATATTTTGTGCAATTCAGAATAACTTACTCAGGACTTAATTTGGAGAATTTAGCAATTTTCCAAAAATTTAGTTTAAAAAGTTATTTGCTCAAGTACAAAGTAAGTTACTATTTATTATTGAGAATATGAACATGCACCAAGACAAAGAGGATTTTGATGTGGGATAGTAAACATGCAAATTATTTCAGGCTACAATTACCTTCTTGTAATGGGAGCATATATAAATTATCTTGTTCTGCAGGGAAATTAAAGACTTGCAGATAAAATACCTTCAGGTACATTAAAACAGACACACTTTTTACAGGTTTGTTTATCAAGTAGATACTTTCCAAACTGAAATACATAATTTGATTTATGAACACACAAAACCTGTATTTCTTAGAAAAAGTAGAATTATGTATTCCTGATGTCTGCACAACAGCAGAAAGCTCAGCCCCGGTTGTGCTGGTATTTATACTCTTGCATGAAAAATATGCACAGGGAGCAAAGATAAGCAATTTTCATAAGAAAATGTCAATGCAACCCCTTGTTAGTATTGATTTTAAAAGACTGTGACAGTATCTTGATTTCATCTCTCTTAGCACTATAAAAAATAAAATCAAATGGAGACTACATCATCTGTTGGAAGAGAAGTGGCATGAGACCCGACAGAAGAAATCTGCTATCAACAATTCCATTGACCTATTCCGGAAGCTGAAGTGATATTTAATCCCTGTGACTTGAAGCACATGTCCAAAATAAGTAACAGACACAGATGTTCACCATCTTACCAGACTTTTCATTCTGTATCTCTTGTGAAGGGAAGGCATCACAGTGTCTTTAAATCCATGCCATCACATGGATCCACATGAAATGAATCCACAAAGTATTTAGTCACCTTTGATTCTATAGTATGTCTTGAGGTAGTGCTTGCAAATGGAGCTAAGAATTGACATTTGTCTGTTTTACAAGTACTTTTCCTGCTAGCTGTGATGATAAATACATCATTATCAGTAATATTTATGAAGTGTCCTGTCATACTAACAGAAAGTTACACATACTAAAATATATGTCTGAATATTAAAAGACTATAACTCCCGCTGACAGCCACTAATGTGCATTAATCTTGACAATGCTACGCTACCTGAACTCTGTGCTCTTGGAAAATAGCAAAGTTAAGAAATTCCCCTACACTGGTGTTCGAAGAAAAATGGTTTACATCAAAGAACCATCCTTCCCATAGGACTTTCAAAAAACTCCCGTTTACCTATGACAAGGCTAGTCAAAGACCATCCAAATTCCTATCCTTTGCCTCAAAGTGATTAGCTGAAGTGTTTGTACTCACCGATGTGGACCCAATACCTGCAAATTTGACTTGACTAAAATAGCTAAAGCTTTTTTCCTTTCCCCAGGCTCCTTAATATTGACCAGCCCTCAGTCTGAGTCAGCAGTGGTATAAAGAACTATCTCCTCTTAATAGTCACTCCAGGCTGGGCGCAGTGGCTCACCCCTGTAATCCCAGCACTTTGGGAGGCCAAGGCGAGTGGATCACGAGGTGAGGAGATCGGACCATCCTGGCTAACATGGTGAAACCCCGTCTCTAATAAAAGATACCAAAAAAAAAAAAAATTTAGCTGGGTGTGGTGGCGGGCGCCTGTAATCCCAGCTACTAGGAAGACTGAGGCAGGAGAATGGCGTCAACCTGGGAGGCGGAGCTTGCAGTGAGCCGAGATCACGCCACTGCACTCCAGCCTGGGCGACAGAGAGAGACTCCATCTCAAAAAAAAAAAAAGAAAAAGAAAAAAAAAAAAGTCACTCCAGAGAATAGGATGGCCTCAGGAAACGTATTTCCTGCTTAACAATCCAAATACACCATCAGCTCATCCCATTTTCTCATATTGGGTTCTTACTAGCCTTCTTTATTCCTCCCTAGAAAAGAAATTTTATTGTGGTTGACTTTCGAGACTCTTGTAGATCTTATGGTCAGAAGACTCTCCCTACTGCAACAATCTCCCTCTCTTATTGCAGTGATTCTTTTGAATAAAGTCTTTCTCTACCTAAGTCCAGATTGGTTTTTATTTGATATTTTTTTTCTTAGAATATCCTAATTGACATTATTTTGAATTGAACTATACTGAAGGTGAAATTCTCAGAATCATTTTGTCAATCTAGTTTCATATCAACGTTGAATAAGAATTTTTCTTTTGTCGTATTTATTTAAAGATATCAAATTACTTACATATTTGCAATTATGTAAGAAATTTACCATTTGTGAGAGCTTTGAAACCAAAAATATTTATTTATGTGAAAAAATCCATAAGAGGTTTTGAATTTACCTAGTCAGAATAAATTTATATAGACACAATTATTACAAATAATTCTATCATTTGGTGCTATCTTCTATGTAACAGAAAAGCAAGAATCAACAGCAGAATAAATAATAATGAATATGTAGTTATCATTTTTCTTGACATATACATGTAATCTACCATATACCATTAATATATTATATTTGTATAATATTTATGTGTACATAAATATAACATATATACTAATTCATGATCTCATTTGTGTCCTTGCAAAACACATATGTTGAAGTCCTATCCCCTAATATGATTGTTTTTAGAGATAGGGGCTTCAAGGAGGGAATTAAGGTTAAACGGATCAGGCCCTAATCCAATAGACAGAGACACCAGCAACACAAGAGCACAGCAAAAAGACCATGTTACAGTACAGCAATAAGGCGGTCATTTGTGATCCAAAGAGAAAGGTCACTGGAAAAAACAAAACTGCCTACACATTAACCTTGGACTTCAAGCCTCCAGAACTATGAGAAACACATTGTTGCTTAGGCCACCTAGTTTATGGTATTTAATTAGGGCAGCCCTAGAAACTAATACATCAACTATAGCCATAATTACATAAGCCACAAGTTCATAGCTATAAATTTTTATTGGCTATCAAACAGTAATTACATAACATCCTCCTGGAATATTAACTTGACATCAACTGTTATTCAACATCATTAGAGAAGTAATACGTCCCTGTTTACAGGAAACTCTATCCTGGGCTATATCAATACTTTGGCTTTGATAGGAATGTTAGAAGCAAGTTCTATTGACTATACTGTGACCATATTCCAGAACACATTGCCTGTGTTCAAATATCAGTATTGCTGTTTATTTATCCGCACATTTAACAAGTCACTTAATCTCACTGTGCCTCCATTTCTACAAATGTAATATGGAGACCACAATAATACCTAACTCATAAGGTTGTTATAAACACTTATAAGATGATTCATACATAGGCCACAAAACAAACTGTTCCTGCCACTTTAAAATTTTTCAACCAATTTTAACTCTCCTATATCTCTTGCACCCTCCCCCATCTCTGTTTGTTTGTTGGTTTGTTTTTCTTCCTAGAGTTTTCTTTAATCATTAAATCCTCACTTTTAGCATATGGTTATTATTCTTTTAACATAAAGAGACATACCCTTCAGTTTTCTTTACCTACAAGTTTCCAGTAAGTTACTTTCATAGAAATGAAAGCACGTAGAAGAAACATTAATAATATTCTCCCTAGCCTATTGGTTAACAACGCAGGGAGGAGACACATTTTTCATATTAATTTCTATGATACAAGACAAAAAAGCTAAGCAAAGATGCAGTAATTAGCATTTTACATGTTTTTATCTTGAGGAAATATTGCTTTTTCAACAGCTTCGGTGTTAGACTTTGGGCAATCTTTGCAAAAACTGCTATAGGCTTTTTTTTTCCAGAATAAAGAATGCATACTTAATATTACTGGTAATTTTCCTGTAGTGCTGTAAATTAATAGACAACCTTAAGACAAAGGTCCTCACACCATTGCCATACTGTTTTAACAATTGTAGCTTCATCATACATTTTGAAAGCAGGAAGTGTGATACCTACAGCTTTGTTCATCTTTCTCAAGATTGTTTTATCTTTATGGAGTCTTTTGTGATTCCATATGAATTTTTTCTAACTTTATCCCTGTTTTTTTAAAAAATGTCTTTGAGATTTTGATAAACCAACAGAACAGAAAAGAGAGTCTGAAATTATATTCACATATACACAGTCAACTAATCTTTGACAAAGCTGCCAAGAAAACACAATAGAAAAATGATAGACTCTCCCATAAATGGCGTTGGTAAAACATAGGCATCCACATGCAAAAAAAGAATGCAATTGGATCATTATTTTATACTATATACAAATCAACTCAAAACGGATTAAACACTCACACCTAATATCTGAAAGATTAAAACTTCTAGAAAAAAACATAGAAGAAAAGTTTATGACATCAGCCTTGGGAATTATTTTTTAAAATATGATACCAAAAGCACAGGCAACAAAAGCAAAAATAAGGAAGCAGAATCACATCAACTGAAAAGCTTTTACACAACAACAGAAAAATCCATCAATAGAGTAAAAGCCATCCTATGGAATGGTAGAACATATTTACAAATCATACCTGAGAAGAAGCTCATATACATAACATATAAGGAATTTCTACAACTCAACAGCATAAACAAAAAAGCTAATAACGCAATGAAAATTCATTAAACACTTGAACAGACATTTATCCAAAAGAAATGCACAAATAGCCAATGGTTATATGTAAAAATGGTAAAAATTTTTAATAATCAGGAAAATACAAATAAAAATCACAAGGAGATATCACCTCATACCTGTGAGGATAGCTGTTATCAAAGGACAACATGTTAGAGAGGATGTAGAGATGTTGTTACCTTGGTACACTATTTGTGCAAATACAAAATAATAGAGCCACTATGGAAAACAGTATGGAGGTTCTTCAAAAATTTAAGAATAGAATGACTATATGATCTAGTAATTCCATTTCCGCATATTCATCCAAATCAAGATTTCAAAAAGATGTCTGCACTTGCATGCTCATTGCAGTATTATTCACAATAGGCAAGAGGTACAAGCAACCTAAATGTCCATAGACAGATAAATGAATACAGAAAATGTGGCATATAGATACAGTAGAATATTACTAGACTTAAAAAAGAAGGAACGTCTGAAACGTGCAGCAACATGGACAAACTTTGAGGACATTATACTAAGTGAAATAAGCCAGTCACAGAAAGACAAATAGTTAATGATTCCACTTAAATGAAGTGCCCAAAATAGCAAAACTCAAAGAAGCAGAGAGTAGAATGGTGATTTCCAAGAGTAGAATGGTGGAGGAGGGAAATGTAGAGTTTTTAATCAAAGAGTATAAAGTTTTAACTATATAAGATGAGTAAGTTCTAAATATCTGCTGTACAACAATGTGCCTAAGGTTAACAATAGTTTAATATACACTAAAAGAAAAATGTTAAGAGAGTAATCTCGTGTTAGCTGTTCTTGCCAAACACACTCACATACAAAATGACAAAGTCATGCCTTAAATTGTACCAGATGAAAACTACATGCTTTCAGAATGTTTCTTGGCAACACATATCTGAAAGTTGTCACTGAATTTTGCTACTCAGCAGGATGCTGTCAAAAAATTTATTAATAGACAAGAACCAGAGAAGTGAATCAAAAATCTCAGCATGTCCTTTGGAAGGCCAACAATCTGACATCCATGTTATATTAAACTCCAAAAGAAGCTAAAGATTTACAAAAGAATGGTGCCATTCATCTCTGTATGCATGAATCTCAGATTTATCATATCAACCTTAACCTCTTAGAATTTTTTTCAGTGTGCTGTAGGTAATATTATTTAGGCAATATCAACTGTAAAGAGATCTCAAATAATAGTGAGCTCTAAGCTTGCTAGTCTGTGCATATAAATAATAAGAACAGAAGAGTAAGAAAAGATACATCCTGTGAAATTTAACTGTGATAAACAAAAGGAAAAGGATGTATGTCCAGTAGACATGGTGAAATTACTTGGAATGTAAGACATCTTTGTCATCAGTTGATGGCAGAAGCTATTATTGTAGAGCATGTGGAAATGGAGTGGTTCTTTAAGAAACAAGCAAAAAAAGATAAATGGAATTGAAGCAACAAAACTAAACTGAAATGTGTATAAAGCACAACTAGAGACCCTAGTGAAATCAATGAATGGTGACCATTATTAAATAAAATATAGCTTTTGATAATTTAAAGTAGCATCTCTTCCACTAAATTCATTTTAAAAATTACATTGCTAGAAATAGCATGTTTAATGGTAACATAAAAGTAGAAGTTGAAAATTATAAATCTGAAAAAATAGAGAATTTTAATTAAGTTATATAACTAATAAAAAATCTGTCTTTATGAGTTGCCATATAAGTAGTTTTGCCTGTTTGGATTTTTGTTTTTAATATTATTGAGTAACCAGTGTCAGTGATATTTTTTGCCAGGAATATGGAAGAGAAAACTAATATTTGTCTTTAAATTAATTAAAATTATTGAATATTCTGAAGAAGTTTGTAAACTCCATTTTTGTAACAGATTTTTGTTTAGCCAATATTTGCAAGTGATTATAATAGTGTATTTTGTTTTGTTATTTGCAGAAATATAATGATCTAGATGACAGAGCATGTGGCATTTAAATAAATTATATAAGAATTCCACAGATTTTTCAAACAAAAGAATAAAAAACAACCCCCAAAATTAAAACTTTACCAATTTTTATAATGGTAATACTGAAATAATATAGAACTACAACATTACAAATGATCTTTTCCCTGTTCTCAATCAGAAATATATTGAAAATGCTGTCCTCCTCTTTTATACTGTGTGAAATTTTTCCACTTTCATTCTGATTTTATCATAAAATCATATTACAATGTCCACATTTAGATAGGCATGCTTTCTGAAGGGGAAAAATACAGTTTAAAGGACATAGGCTTTGAAATTACAAAAATGTGAGTTGCCACCTGATTTTGTTCTTTGGAAAAAAGAACGAAGGAAAAAAATATATATTTTCTGGGTCTCAGTTTCTTTACTTCTGAGGAAGGACATAATAAAAACTGATGGATATGATTATTGTTATAAAATGCTAACATACAATATTCATCAGATATAAATTTTCTTCTTATATTTCTTGATTTCTAAAAATGCTAATTTATTGTAAAACAACATTAAAATGACAGAAATGCAATAAATTAAAGATGTAACTTTTTTACAATTCCATTTTATTTTTAAATAAATAAATTCACTCATATTTAGTTTTTACATATTTGTAGTGTTATTATGGATAACATTTTACATTCTATACCTTAATCTAAAATTACAAGATACATAATCCTGCATTTGCATCTATAAATTAGGCAAAGAAAACCAAGCCATATATTTTACTGCTTTACTTTATGCTCATAAACTAGATTTGTTGGTTGTCAGGTGGCAACTCGTATTTTTGTAATTTCAAAGCCTCTGTCCTTTAAACTGTATTTTTGTTTGTTCTTGTGCAGCTTAAAAAAAATAGGTCTAGCTTATGTGCCTTTCTGTGTAATTAACATTATTTAGTTAATGTACTCATTTGTTGCTTACCATATCTACTTGAGCATATAAGCTCTTTTTCTCCAAATGTACTTCCCTTATTAATTATTCTGAAATAACAAAGCTAAAACTCTCTTCCTTGAGTTGTGAATTCCCTGATTCTCTGGCCATTGCTGCCTGGATTTTAAAAAGCTGAATTTATAATCTATTCTTTGCAAATCTGAGACCTCAATTTTTAAGTTTTATTATCATTTCTATAATCCTTTTGTAAACTGTTGCTATGCAACTTTAATGATATGTCTCAATATTAGTCATTTTTGCTTGCACATACACATACATATCATTCTAGTTCCATGAGAAAAAAGATTTTAATGCCAAATTTAAAATACACTAAGAAAAAAATCTCCATTTTAAAAAACACTAGCTACAGTGGTTTATTTAATGCTTCATCGTTTTTATAAGGGATGATTTTTCTTGGTGGTTTATTTAATAGCAAAATGCAAATCAAAGAATAATTAAAACACTATTTTAGATAGCTGTCAGATACAGAACAAAGTAGATACGGGGGAGTGTAATTAATTATACCCTCCAGTCTCTATTGTACTTTATTAGGTTTCTTATGTGATAAGACAAAAACTTAGGACTGTTTTGATTTCAAATGAAGAAGAGCAACTTTAGCCCAAGGAGAAAGGAATATTTATTGTAAGACTATGGAGAAATCTCATAAAAACAGGCAGCAGCACACACTGACCTCAGCAAGAACTAGAATTAGGAAAGCAGACTGTTCATCCGTTCTCTCTGCCTGCCTAGGCTTATCTGTTTCAGTGTTCCCTTACTGTCTTTGCTAAGTCATTTCTTCTTTCCTCAGACCAACATGAAGAAAACATGGTTGCTGATAAATCTTAAAATGATACATTTGTAGTCAACTATGGCTAGGCTCTGACGAACCACCAGTTCTCATAGAAGCATCTGGGAATGGCCAGAGATGCTGGCCATTCTCCTTCCTGGTCTACTTTTTATAGTTGGTTGTGGAAGCCTATAATTTTAAAAGACAGATCATTAAAAAGTTTACAGGAAGGGTATAGAAAATTAGAACTGGAAGTATAATTTTATAAATGTGTACCATATAATAGAGCAAAATTTTTAAAAACTTGATTGATTTGAGTAGAATACATTGTAATGTATTTGCAGGAACCCAATTAGTCACATTAGCATAACTTCGTGATTCTACATATTATTTTATTATGTAATCAGAAGATTCACCCAACCTAGTCACAATATTAGTATCAAGATATAAAACAGATAAAATATTGAAAATTTCATGTGATTTAGCCAAATATACTGGCTAATATTACAATGTATACATTATTGCTTAACAAATAAATCAATGTTAAAGTCACTAATATTACCAGCCATTGATAATCAATTTATCCATTCAACATAAATTAATGTGAACATACTATATTCCAAGAACAAATCTAGAAACCAAGAATATATCAGTAAGCGAAAAAAAAGTTGCAAAATGTTACTATTCATTAATCTTATCTACTCTAAACATTCTTATTACTATTAAAATATTATAGTTGTATTTTTACTTATTAATATACTTATGCTCTTATTAATCAGTAAATATGTTATTCTGAGGCAGCAAAACCATTCAAATTCTTAGAATAGATACATACCTATAACAGATAAAAATGGAAATCAGTAGTCTTAAGAGCTGATAGTACTAGTAGATTTTTTTTATGAAGTAAGTGGTAAAGATTTTAGGAACATGGGCTGCCACACTATATTTGATATCACCTAATTCTGAATCTTTGAAAACATTATGTATCATATAACTATAAGGTCTTGAGCATTCATCTTGAAATGTCAAATATCAACCCAATTTTACAATGTTTGTATTTTTAATGAAATATATTCCTAAAGATAACTTTTAAGGCTTTATTTTGGCAATGATAAATATGATGCATTTTGTCAAATGTGTTTTTTTCTCATGAGGAACATCTGTGTTTGCTCTCTTACTAGACCCATGAAATATATTAAAATATTTTCCTATATCAAACTATCTTTCCATTCTTGATTAAAGCAGTGTTCTTGAAATGTGGTACTGTTCTTGTACTATTGAGTTACACTAATTGATGTGCTACTTTTCTCTTTTGTTTTAGAACTATAGTATCAGAATGGGTAGACTTTCTCTTCGTATCTATCACACAGGACCATTTAAATATTATGCCTATTGCTTTTAAAGTTTCAGATAGTGTCCCAATGCATTTTTAAGAGGAATTTATTTGAATATTTATATTCTTTAAGGAGTTTTTGATCTTTTATGATACATAAAATTTTAATTCAATCTGGTAACAACAGACTTCTTGATTATTAATAATTGTATGTGATTTGTCTATTAAATTATATTTATATAGAAATGTGCAGATTTATGTTAATTTTTGTTGGGAAGCTCAAATGTATTTGTATATATTGTTTGGAGTCTTTTTTTAATTAATAAAATTTATTTTTTAATCAGTTATAAGTTTATGGAAAATTAAACAGTTAATGTAGAGAATTCCTATATACCTCTCTTACTACTGACATCTTGCATTACTCGTAGTAACAACTGATAACTTATATAAGGACTCACTCTTTGTGTTGTATTGTTCCATGGGTTTTGACAAGTATATAATGTCACGTGTCTACCATTAACCTTTACAATATCATTGTGAATAATTTCATTGCCCTAAAATTTCCCTGTGCTTCACCTGTTCATCCTTCCTCAATACTGACACCCAGTGACTAACAATCTTTTTATTGCCTCTGTAGTTTTGTTTTTTCTAGAATGTAATATTAGAACTGTGAAGTATGTAACCGTTTCAGACTGGCATTTAAAACTAAGCGATGTGTCTTTAATTTTTCTCTGTGTCTTTTCATGGTTTGATAGCTCATTTCAGATCACTGAATAATATTCAATTGTATAGATGTATCACAATGTGTTTACCCATTCGCATATTGAAGGACATCTGGGCTGCTTCCAAGTTTTGACAATTATTAAGAAAGCTGTAATAAACATTTGTGTGTTGGTATTTGTGTTATATAAGTGTTCAATTCATTTAAGTAAATACTAAGGAATTCTATTGCTAAATTGTATGGTAAGAGTATTATTAGTTTTGTACAATACTGCCAAAATATCTTCCAAAGTGACTGTACTATTTTGTATTCTTACTGGCAGTGAATGAAAGTTCCTAGTGTTGTACATTCTGATCTGTTTTTTGTGTTGTCAGTGTTTGGGATTTTAGCCAATTAATAGCTGTACAGTGGTATAATTAAATTTTTAATTTGCAATTTTCTAATGACATAGGAATCACACATAATTTTATATGTTTATTTGACGTCTGTATATCTTATTTGATGAGTTCCTGTCTAAATCTTTTGCCCATTTTTAATGGGGTTATTTTCTCATTGTTGACTTTTAGGTATTTTTTGTGCATTTTGGATACAAGTCCTTTATCAGACGTGTATTTTACACGTATTTTCTCTCAGATGGTCTTGTCTTTACATTCTTTCTTCAGTGCTGTTTGTAGAGGTTTTTTAATTTTAATGAAATCCAGCTTATCATTTGTTCATTTTTGGAGCATTCTATTGGTGTGATATCTAAAATTTCATCACTAAACACAAAGTCACCTAGATTTTTTCTTACGTTATCTTCTAGAAATTTCTGTTTTGTGTTTTAGATTTAGTTCTATAATACATTTTGAGGTATTTTGTTTTGTTTTGTTAAGGATGTTAATACGGTGTCTAGATTAAATTTTTGCATGTGGATATTCAGTTTTTTCAGCACTACTTATTTAAAATATTATCCTTACTCTTTTATACTGCCTTCACTCTTTTGTTTTGTTGTTGTTTTCTTTTTTGTTTGTTTGCTTTGTTTTTTTATTTGTTTGGCTTTTTTTTTTTTTCACGACACAGCCCTTAGGAGGTTCTGAGACCATGTGCCTGCTCTTTGTTAATATCAGTTGACTATATTTGTGTGGATCTATTTCTCAGCTACTGACGCTGATGAATTGATCTGTTTGTCCTTTCTTTTGCCAATACCACACCGTCTTCATTATTTTAGCCTTATAATAAGTCTTGAAATCAGGTAGTGTCACTCCTCTGATTTTAGTCTTCTTCAGTATTGTATTGGCTGTTTTATTGTTTCATGGTGTCACTCTGCTGACTTTCTTCTTCATTATTGTATTGGCTGTTTTATCTTTTCAACCACACTTTAGAATCAGTGTGTCGACAACTACAAAATAATTTGCTGAGGTTTTGATTGCGATTACACGGAATCAAGATAAGTTTCATTTGAGTTAATTTGGAAAGAACTGATATCTTAACAATACTGAGGCTTTCTATTCATAACCATGAAGTATCTCTTCATCTATTTAGATAGTCTTTATTCTTTCATCCTTTTTGTGGTTTTCCTATGTAGATCTTATACATATTTTGTTAAATTTATTCCTAAGCACTTCATTTTTTTGGGTGCTAATATAAATGGTGCTTTTGTTTCCACATTCAAATTCCAATTGTTCTTTTCTGGCATATAGGAAATGTCTTTTGTATGTTAATTTGTAACCTGCAACCTTGCAATAATCACTTATTAATTCCAGGAGGGTTTTTTTCCGGTAAATTTGGGGGGATTTTTCTGTGTAATTGATCATGTCATCCACAATGACAGTTTTATTTCTTCCTTTTTTTTTTTTTTTTTTTTGAGACGGAGTCTCGCTCTGTCGCCCAGGCTGGAGTGCAGTGGCGCAATCTCGGCTCACTGCAAGCTCCCTCTCCCGGGTTCACGCCATTCTCCTGACTCAGCCTCTCTGAGTAGCTGAGACTACAGGCGCCCGCCACCACGCCCGGCTAATTTTTTGTATTTTTTAGTAGAGACGGGGTTTCACCGCGGTCTCGATCTCCTGACCTCGTGATCCGCCCGCCTCGGCCTCCCAAAGTGCTGGGATTACAAGTGTGAGCCACCACGCCCGGCTTATTTCTTCCTTTTCAATCTGTATACCCTTTATTACTCTTTCTTTTTTTTATTCATTAGTGAGGACTTCATTATACTAGTGAATAAGAGTTATAATATTTTCCCCATTCAAATTTATTATAACATAGATATTTGTATTTATTTATATCATCTTATTTTATGCTTCCTATTTTTCCTACACATTTTCTAGGTTTACTTTTCCTTGTTTTTTGATTTTTCATACAAACTTTACTATTTGGAAATATTTACATGTATTTTAATTTTTATAAATATGCTAAGAATGTTAATACACATATTTAAGTCATTCTAATATTTACTAATGTTTTTGTAGCACACCTAAACTCTAAAAACATCTTTAAAACATTTAAGGTCTATCATGGATTCCAATTAATTACTACTGTGTTATCCTTACTTTTTCTATCAGAAAATTTTCATTTGGTATCATTTTCTCCTTCCTGTTGTAGTACAACATTTTGAATTTCCATGCATGAAGGTTTGCTGGAGTCCAGCCCTACTTTTGTTTTAGAACTATTCTTGATTTCTCGTAATTCTTAAATAATATAATTAAGTATAACATTCTAGATAAACAGCATGCTTTTACTTTTCCACAAGTTTACAAAATCACTCCACTGACTTTGATTGTTGCTCTTAAAATTAAATGTATTATTTTTGCATTTTTGCAGTTAAACAGGCATTGGTTTCTGCTATTTTTATGATTATCAGTTTGTCTCATGTTATAAGCCATTACCTTGATATCTCTAGGTCTGAAGTTTTTTATTAATATTACTTGGATTTACCTGGCTATGTGACTATGTAAACTGTTATAATTTATTACTTCTGAAAAACTCTTGGTGAATGCATCTCTTAATGATATATCTGAATTATTAGTGTTTTTGTCCTTCTACAACCCCATTTCTCATTTTATCCTCTCCTCCAGGTCTCAAGAGCTTGTTCATATTTTCCTTTACTTAAAAAAAAATCTCTGATGCATCCTGCATAATTTCTGTAGACTTATCTGATGGTTTACTATTATCTCCCAATATATCAACTTGTAGTTAAACTGATACATTAAATTTTACATGTCAATTA